>NC_081281.1:2790212-3030212 GCF_030490865.1 Poecile atricapillus | reverse complement strand
GGTCCTGCAGCCCCCCGGCCGTGCGGGGGTGACGGGTTCCTTGTCGGCAGGGCAGGGGCTGGGCAGGAGGGAGGACGGCATCGCCGAGGCCATCCGGGTGAAGGTGAAGTGCGACACGGCGGGGGTGAGTGCAGATCCCCCCCCGGCCCTGGCCCGCTGCCCGCCGCCCGCCGCAGCCATTCCCGCGGCTCCTCCGCACCCTGCAGGTGGGAC
The DNA here is from genome assembly GCF_030490865.1 of Poecile atricapillus. Classification (NCBI taxonomy): domain Eukaryota; kingdom Metazoa; phylum Chordata; class Aves; order Passeriformes; family Paridae; genus Poecile; species Poecile atricapillus. The sequence goes on along the minus strand of NC_081281.1, from coordinate 3,029,999 downwards.
ACGACGCGGCCGAGCCCTTCACCTTCCACTGGTGGGACCATGTCTTCAACAAGGCGGCTGCCAACATTGCTGTGGAGGCCGGACAGGTTGGAGGGCTGGGGAGTGGCAGGGACACCCGCTGGGACAGGGATGGGGTTGAAGGCAGGGGAGGGTGTTTGGGTTCCTTCAGTGGCTCCTGTACTGTATTCCCCCAGGCCCTGTCAGCAAGCAGCACCTTGCATGGGGGCTGTGGTGGTGGAGAGGTGCTGCTGGAGGGGCAAAATCCCTTGGACAGATAATTTCCAAGCCCTTTGCCTTTTCCTGCCCAGGATGGCATCTCTGTGAAGGCAGTTTCCGAGCAGGGAGGCAGGATCAGCAATAAGAAGCCACGCAAGGCTGGCAACAGTGGGAGCCTGCTGTATGGCCACTTTGTGAAGGTAACCGGCCCCAGGAGCCTGGGGACTGCATGGTCCCCAGCTCATTGCTGCTGTGGCCCCCCAGAGCCCTGTTTTCCTTGCTCCCCTTCCTCACAGTCCCTCTGTCTCTGTGCTGCAGTCAGCCACACTCACAGCCTGTGGGGAGGAGTCTGTGACACTGCCCGCCAGCTCTGAGAGCAGTCAGGAGGAGGAGGAGGAGGAGGAGGAGGAGAAGCTGGACCTCTCTTCAGTCAGGAGGTGACTCTGGGTCCCATCCCTTGACAGGGAGGGACGAGGGCTGCAAGGTGGAGCTCTGTTCCAGACTGTGTTCCCCTCACACAGATGCTGGGGGTGACAGCTCCTTCTGTCCCACAGGCTGACAGACAAGGAGCTGATCCAGGCGTGTGGGGGCCGCACAGCACACAAGTGAGTGGCTGGGGGGGTTGCCTGGCTGGGCTGCCCCCTCCTCGCAGGGGCTGTTGAGCAGGCTGGGCTGGGGAACACATTCCCCGCTGGGGAGGTGCCAGTCCTTGCTGCCTGTGGTCACTGCAGGGGTGCCCGTCACGGCCTGACCATGAGTGCCAAGCTGGCGCGCCTGGAGGAGCAGGAACGAGCCTTCCTGGCCACGTACCGGCAACAGGAGCGGCAACAGGAGCCCCCGGAGAATAGCCAGGGCAAAAAGAAGGAAAGGAAACGGTCCAGGGATGGAGCCAACCCCGAGGTGCCACACAGCCAGGAACCAAACAGAGAACAGGAGGAGGCGTTGGAAGAAGAAAAGGTTGTAAAGAGGAAGAAAAAGAACTGGGGGCCAAGCAGAGAAGAGGAGCTGACAGGAGAGGAAGAGGTGAAGAGGAAGAAGAAGAAGAAGAAGAAGAAGAAGAAGATGGTCATGGAGCCACATGGAGAAGAGGTATCAGGAGAGGAGGGGAAGGTCATGACGAGGAGGAAGACGCCAGAGCTAAGCACAGAAGAGGAGGTGGTAGAAGAGGAGGAGAAGGCTGCAAAGAGGAGAAAGAAGAAAAAGAAGAAGAAGCAGGAAGAAGAGGACAAAGAAGAGACGGCTGAAACAGATGCACCTCCACAAGATACAGATGAGCTAAACTTGGGACACAGCCCTACAAAGAAGAGGAGGAAGAAGAGGAGGAAGAGGGAGCCAGAGTGAGCAAGTGACATGGCTGCTGTGCTGTGCAGCTGCCAATCCTGCCTGGCTGTGAGAGTCCTGGTCCTGGTGCTGGTGGATGCCATGGGGTGCTCTGAGCTTGTTCCAGATGGAGCCCAGCACTGTGTCCCAGCTGCCTGGAGATGCTGGGCTAGGACAAGTTGGTCTGGAGCTGGATCAAGTTCACCGCCTGAACCTGGGCTCCCCCCAAGCCCTGTGACCCATTTGCCATGGGCCTGCCACAGAGGGACACAAGGACACACACCCTGCAGAGTACTGAAATATTTTTTCAAGGGCATGAATAAATCTTTATTATAATCAGATTATCCTGAAGTGTGAGTGGTGCAATGAGTGAGAGAGCTCCAGATCCCATATCACCTTGACACCTATAGCACTTGGGTTAGGCAGCAACCCCAAACAGCTCCTCCTGCAGCCCCTCAGCACTGCCACTACCTGGACCTTATCTCTGGGCCTTTTGATCCTGCTGGCTCACACCAAAGCCCAGTGAGGTGCTGAGCAGTGTCCTAGCAGAGGCTTGGGCAGAATTTGGCCCTGGTGTGCAGTGCTGAAGCCAAGCCTGGCCCCAGCTCTAGGTCAGCTGCAGGACGCAGTCTGTGCCAGGGTATGCTGGCAGGTTTAGAGCATATTTCTCCTGGAGCATGGGGGGCACAAACCTGCCCCCAAGGAAGTGGTACCGGCCGGTGAAATGCATCGCCGCCTTCTTGGGCGCCGTCAGGGAGATGAGCATGTCGGGCTGGAGGCCGTCTGCCTTCCCCTTCTCCACATCCCAGCCTGCAACGAGCCTCATGGCCAGGCTGCAGCTGGGACCACCCTGGCTGGGCACCTTCCTCTGGCAGGTGCAGCCACAACTCACCTGAGGGGATGTCAATGCTGGCGATGGGCACCGTGACGCGCTCCAGGGTGCTGAGGATGCTGCCGAAGGGCTCCCGCACTGCTCCTTTGAAACTGAAGCCGAAAATGGCATCCACCACCAGGCCATAGAGCTCGTCGATGAAGGCAGCCTATGGCAGGGATGGCAGCAGGTGAAAGGCAGTCCTGGCCACAGCTCCAGAGGCGGGTGCTGCCAAGCTGGGGGCTTTTCCTCACCTCAGTTGGGAACTCGGGGAGGAAGGGAATATCCATCTTCTTGCACTGGGTGGTCAAACCTTCAAAGAGGGACTTGCTGGGGCGCTTGGGGTAATACACGGTTGGCTGATAGCCCTGCAAGAGCAGAAGAGAGCTGAACTAACCCCGTTCTGGCACCAGCAGCAGCCAGAGGAGTGGGACCCTGGAGCCCCCAGGTACAGGGGTGCACAGGGACCATCATGGGGACCCTGTGGCTGCCTGTGCAAGACTCACAAACATCTTCAAATGCCGGGCACAGACCAGCCCATCACCGCCGTTGTTCCCTGGCCCGCAGACCACCAGCACAGCAGGCTGGCTCGTGGTGAAGGAGCTGGGTGGGTAAGCCTGACGGGGAGCAAGAGGCACAGGGTTATGATGGGGAAGTGGGCCCATGCCATGGGGCCAGGATTTGCACAACCCCCAACTGGGATCACTCCCAGGATCAGCGTCTGCCTCCCTGGTGCCCACCTTGGTGGTAGCACAGCTTGGTGTACACAATGCTACGACCCCCAGGACCTTCCCTTGCCCCCCAGGGCCCACACCTTGTCGATGGCGGGGACAGCACTCAACCTGTAGTGTTGGAACTCTCCCCCAGCACCTCCACCCACCCTGGCAGTAGCAGAGCTCAGCCCACAGTGCCAGGACCCCCTTCTGCCCCCCAGGACCCTCACCTTGGCAATGGCAGTGGCACAGCTCAGCCCTGCCAGCTCCATCAGCTGGTCCACGCTGAACTTGTACTCAGTGAAGAGCTCCTGGTCGATGGCCTGGGCCTCCTCCTGCCTAGGGTGGGAGATGGCACCCCTGGGTACCCCAAAACCCGGCCAGGCCCAGCCCATCCCCTCGACTTTGCAGACACCCACACAGAGCTGAGCCCCCGTGTACATCTGCACCCCAGCCCCACGTCCTGCCCGATCCCTCTGCACCGCTCAGCCCCCGCACCCCGACACCGCCCGCCTCCTCTCCCCGCTCCCTCCTTCCCCCGGCCCTACCCCAGGAAGCGGAGCCCCGTCGGGCCGGACCCCGCGCTGGGGACGTGCATGGCGCGGCGGGGAAGGCACCGGCCCCGGTCCCAGCCCCAGCCCCAGCCCTGGCACCTCCCGCCCGCCCGCGCCGCCGCCACCAGCAGCCCCAGGCCCAGCAGGGCGCGCGGGCCCGGCATGCAGCGGCCCGGCCCGGTACGGCCTGGCCCGGTACGGTCCGGCCCGGCCCGGTACGGCACAGTACGGACTGGCCCGGCCCGGTACAGCTCGGCCCGGTACGGCCCGGCCCCCGGAGCCGCAAGGAGCAGGCGCGGGGCCGCCCCGGGGCGGAGCGCCCTTCACGGCGGGGCAGGGCCGGGCGGAGCCGCATAGAGGCCGCGGTCCCTCCAGGCCCCCCAGGGTCCAATCCATTCGTTTCCTCCTGGACGCCGACGTACAAAAGATGGGGAAACGGAGCGGGGTCAAAAGCGTGTTGGCTCAAAGCCCCCCTCCGGTTTGGGCCTGCACAGGCCCCCCGAGAAACGGCGTGTCCCCGGTGGCCTCCAGGTCACACGAGGCTGCAGACGAGGGACAGAGTCCTGGTCCCCGTGCGAGGTCTCCGGCGGGACCAGCAGCCGGTAGCAGTGACAGTGGGGTCATCATTCAGGCTGCAAGGTCATGGAGGCATCATGGGGAGTGAGGGTGTCCAGCAGGATGCAAAATGGAATAATCAAATTACAGAGTCACAGACTGTTTTGGGTGGAAAGGGATCTTAAAGCCCATCTCGTCCCACCCTCCTGCCAAGGTGACCTTCCACTATCCCAGGTCTATGTCCAGCCTGGCCTTGGACACTCGCAGGGATAGGGCAGCCACAGCTTCTCTGGGCAGCCTGCGCCAGGGCCTCCCCACCCTCACACACAAGAATTCTTTCCCAGTGTCCCATCTACCCTGCCCCATGGCAGTGAGAAGCCATTGCCCCTTGTCCTGTCACTCCAGGCCCTTGTCCAAAGTCCCTCTCTAGCTCTGCTGGAGCCCCTTTAAGCACTGGAACGCAGGAGTGGGCAGGAAGTTCATACCAGGGTCCTGGAAACAACCATTACATCTGCTGCCCCATCCATAGGGAATGGTTTCGGTGTTGGCTACAAGGTGCCAAAAGCCCAGCCCTTGTGACTTTTGGCTTGGGGTTGTGTCCATTCCAAGAAACAGGTGTCCCAAGCCCTGCTGGGGTCTCCACCTCACCTCTGAGGAACCCACCCCTCAGAGGACACTCTGGAGCCCAAACCTCCACTCCCCTGCCCACTCCTCCAAGGCATCACATACCTCTTTGGAGGTCTTGGATGGAGGACTTGGCAGTTTTGATGCTCTGTGGAATGTGTTGTGACGCCCTGAGGCCTGGGCTCACTAGAGAAGTGCTGTTCTGGTTGGATGTGGTACTTCTGTAGCCGGAGGCCAGTGTGGGGTGGCTTGGCTGCCTTCAGGGGGCTGGTGGTCCTCTTACTGAGGGACAAATGAACCTCGTGTGCGGTTCTGGACAGCATCTCTGACAAACTCTCCCCTATCACATTGTGACTGAATCCTCCCTAGGATCCAGCTGGAATTACCCCAAACACACTCCCAGAATTATGTATCTTTAAAAATCTCTGGGTTTTCGCCATTAAACAGGACAAGTCCCTTGTACTGCAGAGGTATTTGGGTGCCAGGGGCTGTACTAAGGTGCCTCCCCCTTGCCTGCCCACCTGTTAGCCTGGGGCTCACTGTGATACCCTGGAGCTGAGCTGGGACCATCGTCATCCTGCCCAGAGGTGCCCAGGAGGCCATGTGGGTTACAGGGCTCCAGTGCGAGATCACCAGTCAGAGCCACTCTTGTGCCTCCAGGAAGGAAGGACAAACAGGCAAGAACACATATCACAGCGTGCCAAAGCCTCAGCTCCATCAGGAATTGCCTGCATGGCTCAATCCCATGTTTAGTTTGCACCCTCTTACCTGAATACCTGGGATGTGCTCCTGGTGTGTACATATACAGCTTGTCCTCAGCATGGGCTTTCCCCCTGAAGGACATGAAGGAAGGAAGGCTTGTCTCCTGCATGATCTGGAAACTCATTCCAGATGAAGGAGAGAGAGGATGGCAGCTTTCCTACTCACACCTTCCTCCACTGGAGCTGTGTCCTACTGGCATGGGGCAGTGTGGAACAAAACCTCAGCTGGCTGGGCTCCTGATAGGATTAACATGTTGTGTCTCCCTGCCCAGAAACTCAGGCACCTCTTGCCACTACTGGGGTCCCAGATCCCAGCCCCACAGAGTGTCCCATGCCCTGGGCGATGCTCACCAGCACCGGGGTGGGTGCCCAGCCCCCCTGGTATGAGAGGTGGCTGAAGCGGAGTCGGTGCTGGATGGCATCTGTGAGCTTGTGCACGACCCGTTTGTGGTCAGCTCTGGGGCTGTCCTGTGGTGGAGAGAACTCATATGTGTGATGGGCTAAGTGGGTGCGCCCCAGGGCTGAGACCTGTGCCCCGTAATACATGGGAAGGTCTGTCCCTGGCGGTGCCCCATCATGCCTTACCTGACAGTGGGAAAGCAAAATCAGGGCCTCTTGATAGTGCCCGATGGCTTTCTGGGGGTCTCCCAAGTGGAGGCAGGCCGCACCCAGCCCCTCGCACGCTTGCCACTGCCCCTGCAGGTCCCCTGGGAGACAAAGGGCTGCATCGGTCCCAGCACCGCTCAGCCAAGATCCCCGGCAGGCAGCATCACCCAGCTTCAGTCCACTTGGCTCCCGGATGCTGCAGACTCGCCCCAAGGGGCTGCCTGTGCCTCCCCTCACCCGAGTCCCGGAAGGCTTGCAGGGCGTGCAGGTAGCTCTCCGCGGCAGCCCCGTGGTTCCCCAGCTGGCTGCAGGCATAGGCCAGGTTCCCAAAGCACTGCCCCTGAGCCCTCCGGTTCCCCAGAGCACCTGGAATTGCGAACAGAGGGCTCCATGCCGAGCTGGCACAGCCGGCAGAGGCAGAGGCAGAGGCAGAGGCTGAGGCTGAGGCAGAGGCAGAGGCAGAGGCTGAGGCAGAGGCAGAGGCAGAGGCAGAGGCAGAGGCAGAGGCTGAGGCAGAGGCAGAGGCTGAGGCAGAGGCAGAGGCAGAGGCTGAGGCAGAGGCTGAGGCAGAGGCAGAGGCAGAGATGTGTCGGACCGTGCAGCGCGGCCGCCCGCCGGTGCCAGCCCAGCGCCGAGCCGAAGCTGCGCAGCGCGTTGTGGGTAGCGCCCAGGTTCTGCAGCAGCGCAGCCTCCTGCCGCCGCTCCGGCTGCCCCCTGCACAGCCCCAGGGCCCGCTCAAAGCTCTCGGCAGCCAGGGAGAAGATGTGGAGCTGGGAGTAGCCGAGGCCGATGTCGTTGTAGAGTTTCCCTGGGGGCAGAGAGGAAAAGCAGGCGTGGGAGCTGCTCTGCAGGGCCCTGAGAGCGAGGGGTGCGGCGCGGCCTTACCTCGCAGGGCCGGGTCGGGGATGGTCTCGCACAGTGAGCGGCACTGGGCGAGGACCCTGGCGATCTCCGCCGCCTGGAAGCGCCGGCTCTGCAGCATGGAGCCGCTCGCCCTGCTCAGAGCCACGGCCGCGGCCTCGGGGCTCTCGGCCACCGCGAAGGCCTGCGCCGCGGCCAGGAAGCAGCGCGCGGCCCGGGCCGGCTCCCGCATGCCCAGGTAGCAGCAGCCCATCTGCACGCACGTCCCTGCTCGGCCACCAGCCTGCACAGCAGCACCCGCCTGCCCGGCCACTTTCTCAAAACGTTCCAGAGCCTCTGGAAAGTCCTGGAGCCCTTCATGAGCCGCCCCGACGCTGAAATAAAGGCTCCCCAAGTGACCCCTGCTCTCCGCCTCTGAGGGTTGGGACTGGAGGAGGAACTCGAGGCCCTTTTTGGGCTTTCCAGTCTCCACATAGGCAGCCCCCAGGTTGAAGGCACAAGCCTGGTGGAGCTGGGGACTCGCTGTATCCCTGGAGAGGAGCAGGGCTTTCCTGAAGCACCCCACTGCCTCCCGCCCGGCGCCCAGAGCCAGCGCCCGGTGCCCGGCTCGTGTGAGGCCCTCGATCGCACCCACCCGCTCCACTGCCTCATCCCCTCCCTCCTGAGCTTCCCTGGCCTCAGCCTTCTCCTTCTTTTTCTTACGGCTCTTCTTGCAGCTGGTGGGGGCTGTGGGGGTGCTGGTGATGGTGGGGGCAGAGGGGGTGGTGGGCTGCACTCCCAGGTCAGCAGCCTCTTCCGAATCCATGGGCAGGGGCAGCAACCTGCCTGCAAGAGAGAGAGGTGCGTAGGCAGCCAAGGCAGCACGGTCCTGCCAGGGAGCACTTCAAACAAGCAGCGTTATTTTATATTATTTATGAAAAAATAGGGGTGTCTTATAGCCTGCTTGCTATTAAGTTTCAGGAAGTAAAAAGGCCTTTCCATGGAGGATCCCACAAACCTCGGTGGCTGCGAGAGAGGAAAGAGGTCACTGGGGGAGGAGGAGGGACACCACAGCGTGGAGTGGGATGTTGCTGGGGTGCTAGAGGCAGAATAACCGGTTGCACACACTTACTGTTTGCTCTTCAGGTGCAAAGGGTGCTGAGTGCAGGGAGCAGAAAGACAGGGCATCCCTGCTGCCGCAGCCGCATCGCTGCCACAAGCCACGGATCTCTGCTGCGGGGATGGAGGATGTCTGAGGCGCCTCCGCACTTGGGTTGCCTGGAAAGTTGCCTGGAGTGGGTAGCAGCCCCTGGTGATGGACGCCAGTGCTGGGGCACAGCTGGGTTCTGAGAGACAGGAGCGTGGCAGGTGGTGGCACAGGCTGGGACAAAGCCAGGCCTGTTCCTGGGAAAGCACGTCCCACAATGGCCCCAGTGGCTCCAGTTTCATCCCTGTCACCAGGGTGGTGTGCAGTGCCATGGCAACTCAATACAGCAGTGCCAGTGTGAGTCCTGTGATGGATGGATGGGAAAACTGTGTGATGGACAGGACAGCTGTGTAATGGATGGCACAACCGGCTCCTTGCTGTCTCAACAGCTTGTGGCAGGTGCTGGGGGCTTATTCCATGCAGGGGCAGGTTGATGATTTGGAGCAGGTTGATGGATGGGCTCAGAGCAGCGAGGGTCCAGGGCACCCCGGGGCTGGGTGACACGTCCTTGGTGTGGTACAGCACTGACCCTTTGACACAGCCCGTGGAGTTCCCCTGGACCCCGGTGTGTGCCCAGCCCCTGCACCCCAAGGCTCCCCTCGCTCTCTCGGTGTGTTTCACCTCCCCGCACCCCCAGCGCTCCCTGAGCTCCCCAGTGTGTGTGCCCCGCTCTCCCCGCCGTGTCCCGCTGTCCCTGTGTCCCTGTGTCCCGCTGTCCCTGTGTCCCCGTGTCCCGCTGTCCCTGTGTCCCCATGTCACCGTGTCCCGCTGTCCCTGTGTCCCCATGTTCCACTCTCCCCATGTCCCACTGTCCCTGTGTCCCGCTGTCCCTGTGTCCCCGTGTCCCACTGTCCCTGTGTCCCCGTGTCCCGCTGTCCCCGTGTCCCGCTGTCCCTATGTCCCCGTATCCCCGTGTTCCCATGTCTCGCTGTCCCCGTGTCCCGCTGTCCCGCTACCCAGCAGCCCCCGCACGGTGTCACGTGGACGGCGGGAGATTCAAACCGCGGGCGGAGCCGCCGGAGCCATGGAGGGAGCGGGGCCGGGGTGCTGTGAGTGAACGGGAGCACATTCGGCCATGGAGGGAGCGGGGCCGGGGCGCTGTGAGTGAACGGGAGCACATTCGGCCATGGAGGGAGCGGGGCCGGGGCGCTGTGAGTGAACGGGAGCACATTCGGCCATGGAGGGAGCGGGGCCGGGGCGCTGTGAGTGAACGGGAGCACATTCGGCCATGGAGGGAGCGGGGCCGGGGCGCTGTGAGGGAGCGGGGCCGGGGCGCTGTGAGGGAGCGGGGCCGGGGCGCTGTGAGGGAGCGGGGCCGGGGCGCTGTGAGGGAGCGGGGCCGGGGCGCTGTGAGGGAGCTGGGCCGGGGCGCTGTGAGGGAGCGGGGCCGGGGCGCTGTGAGGGAGCGGGGCCGGGGCGCTGTGAGGGAGCGGGGCCGGGGCGCTGTGAGGGAGCGGGGCCGGGGCGCTGTGAGGGAGCGGGGCCGGGGCGCTGTGAGGGAGCGGGGCCGGGGCGCTGTGAGGGAGCGGGGCCGGGGCGCTGTGAGGGAGCGGGGCCGGGGCGCTGTGAGGGAGCGGGGCCGGGGCGCTGTGAGGGAGCGGGGCCGGGGCGCTGTGAGGGAGCGGGGCCGGGGCGCTGTGAGGGAGCGGCAGCACATTCGGCCATGGAGGGTGCGGGCAGCTCTGGGCGGCGGGACGATGAAGGGAGCAGGGGGACAAGTCTGGGGTGCAGCGAGCTGGGGGAGGACAGATGGGTGCGGGGCGTTGGGGGAACAGACAGGCCTGGGGCGCGGGGGACAGGTGAGGGTTGTGGGGACAGGTGTGGGGTGCAGGGGGGCACAGGCACTCTGGGTGTGCAGAGGGATGGAGGAACACTCAGGACTAGAGGTGCAGGGGGCTGAGGGGGAACAGGCAGGTCTGCATATGGGTAGAGCGATGGCGGTGGCAAGGTGTCAGGCCTCTGGGGAGATATTTTGAGGAATGGTTTGCTGGGGGACAGCCGGGTGCCCCCTAGAAATCGTGGGTGCCTCCAGCAGGAGCAGTATCAGAGGACCCCAAAGCTGTAGCTGTGTTCCCCACCTCCTCCTGCCCGGGTGCTGTCTGCGCCCTCCCCCACTTCAGTGCCAGCTCCGATGGCCGTTATTTGGGAAAAAGGGAAATTGGAAACTTTCCTCCCACTGCCAGAACAGAAGAGAAGTTTTTGGCTGCTGGCACTCTGACGCTGGTGGCCACTCCCACGAGCACTGTGGGAGGCTACTGCACCCAAAGCCCGGCTTCCTTTCCCAAATCTTAGTTTCAGTGGCCATGAAACTTCAGAAAGCTTCCGAAAGCGCCCCTGAGCAGGGGTCTCTGATGGGAGGCCACCTTTCTGTCCAGGTGAGCGCCTGACTGCTGATGAGATGGACGAACAGAGGAGGCAGAATGATGCCTACCAGTACCTGTGTCACCTGGAGGAAGCCAAGCGGTGGGGCTGCACTTGGGGAGATCCCCGAGCTTGGATCTGGAGGGTTAAAGGGAGGGACAGGGGGAATGGGCTATAATGCTGCAGAATGCTGCCTGGATCCTGAGGCTTTGTGGCTCAAAGCTGGTTGAGGATTTGTTTCTTTTTTTGTGGGGGGACACTCAGCCCTACACCCAAACTGAAAACCACCCAGCTGCAAAAGCCTGAGGGCTGAGCTCCCCTGCCAGGGAGGATTTATTGGAATGGGGTTGAGGGGAATGTCCTTTGGGGGCTTTTCTGCTGGATGGGTGCTGGGGGTCCTTGATGTGCCCTGTCTCTGCCCTGCCAGCTGGATGGAGGCCTGTCTGGGTGAGGGCCTGCCCCCACCCACGGAGCTGGAGGAGACCCTGCGCAATGGGGTCCTCCTGGCCAAACTGGGCCACTGCTTTGCCCCTGCTATTGTCCCCCTGAAGAAGATCTACGACCCTGAACAGACACGGTACAAGGTAAGGCTGTGGCACCAGGGGGAAGGTCTAGTACCCCTTAGGGAGTACCCCCAAACCTTCCCTGTGCTGGTGTGTGCAGAGTGAGGAGGGACTTGCTGGCAGCAGTCACTGAGGGATGGTTTTGTAGCAGGTGGCTGCAGTGGGGTCCCTGAGCTGTGCTGTCCCTGGGGGTCATAGGTGTTGGCTCTGTCTTTAACCTCCTGCCTTGGTTGGGTTGGTCTGGGGGCAAGGGGGACCCCAGGGATGGGAGAAAGTGGGGTTCAGCCTGACCTCAGCTCCTCTCTTCCAGGCAGCCGGGCTTCATTTTCGGCACACGGATAACATCAACCACTGGCGTAATGCCATGAGCCACGTGGGGCTTCCCTCGGTAACGTCTCCCCTCTGCTTTCCCCAGACAAAGGACACACTGGCCTTTGCCTTGTGGCAGTACTGGAGGGGTGCTGGTATGGCAGGGGGGCTTCATCTTTGCCCCCCACTCTTTGACACCAGCTGACCTGGGAACTGTCTGGATGCCATTGCACCCTGATGTGTCTCTTGTCTTGCTGGCAGATCTTCCACCCAGAGACCACTGACATCTATGACAAGAAGAACATGCCCCGGGTGGTCTACTGCATCCATGCACTCAGGTGGGTGCCCTGGCCTGGCTGTCATGGAATGTCTTTGTGCTCATGAGCCCTTTGGTGGTGTCGCCTCTCAGCCTCAGGTGACACAGAAGTGTCAGGAGGGAGAAGCAGGTGATGTCACGGCGTGGGTTTGTATTTCAGCTTCTACCTCTTCAAGCTGGGGCTGGCTCCTCCGATCCAAGACTTGTATGGGAAAGTGAACTTCACAGGTACGGTGCTGTGCAGGGAGACCTGGGCTGGGAGTTGCTGAGGGGGGTTTGCCACCAATGCTCTGGGGTCCCATGGCAGGAGGGATGTGGGGAATGAAAGTCTTGTATGTGTTTTGCCAAAGCTACCTCAGGGATGTTCACCCCAGTGTGGGGGTTTTCTGCACTCCTCTTGGTCTGGCAGGGGAGAGGGGGCTCTGCTGGCTGCCCCTGCTCCCATACTGGGCTATGGGGCTGATGCTGAGCAGTGCTGCCTCTGCTCTGCTCCAGAGGAGGAGATCAACAACATGAAGCAGGAGCTGGAGAAATATGGGCTGCAGCTGCCTGCCTTCAGCAAGATTGGTGGCATTTTGGCCAATGAGCTCTCAGTGGATGAAGCAGCAGGTGACGGGTGCCTGGGGGGGAGCAGGGCTGGATGTCAGCCCGTAGCAGGATCTTGGCTCAACCCCTGAACATCAAATGTGGGGCCAGCAAAATGGGAGGGGGTGCTCTGGGAGTTGATGGTGGGCTGGGTGGGAGGCACCTGGTGGTTCTCTTTCAGCCCAGTACAAGGCTGCAGGTGCTGGCACAGCCCTTTCCTAGCCAGCAGCAGCTGGGGTTCTGCATTCCCTGGGCTTGCTGTGAGACACAGACTTCCCAGGTGCTGGAGACCGCAGCTTCCCTTTTGAACAGGGCAGGTTCCCACCATCACCCTTGGAATGCCTTGTCCCACTGCATGCAGGGATAAAGCAGGTGGGCCATCTTGCCCCTCCATGTCCCATCTCACTCACCTCCTCCCTGCCTCGCCTCCAGTCCACGCTGCAGTGTTAGCCATCAATAAAGCGGTGGATCGGAGGGTGGTGGCCCAGACGATGGAGACCCTCCACAACCCCCATGCCATGCTGGTGGGACTGCGTGAGGAGCTGGCAGGTGCCTACCAGGAGGTGCTGCACCAGGCCAAGCTGGAGAAGGGCAGCAATGCCAGAAACAGGGTGAGTAGGGCACAGGATGCTCCAGGGTGGCTGGGAGAGGAGCAGCCCCTTTGCTGATGGGCAGGTGGGTGCTTCTGGCTGGAGGGGTCCCTTGGCCAGAGACCATAAGGTGCTTGCTGGCTGAAACATGGCCTGGGAGCCCTTGTGCTGAGCAGAAGATGGGGGAGATGATTCCTCTTTGGGGGCTGGTTCACTCAGAGCTTGGCGTTGGGAAATGAGCCCAGGCATCTGCAGGGGACTTCACTGTGCATGGCAGGGTGTGCTTGAGCAGAACGCTCAGGCTGAGGAGTCCCTGTCCAGTACCCACAGGTGATCCCCGAAGGAGAGGATGTCTATGACTGGTGTCTGACCCAGGCTGAAATCCAAGGGAACATTATCAAAGTGAATGGTGAGCAAAGCTGGCCCTTCCCTCTGGGGGTTCTCCAGGGCTTATGGTGGGGCCATGGTAGCCCAGGGCATGGGGAGACTGGTGGGCATAGCAGAAAGAAATCTGCTCAGGCCAACCTCAGACCTAGTGGGAAGAAGGGCTGGGTGTGCATTTCCAGGGAGAAATTTAAATGATGGGTATGCAGGCTTTAGCCATAGCTGCCTTTTCTTCCTGGAGCTGTGGGATGATTTACCTACTCACCTCTGGGGTGGACTGGTCTCTTGTAGTGCGTGGGGCTCTGGAAGAGGTGGACAATGCCCTGGAGAGACAGGATGTGCTGGCACTGCACCGTGCACTCTGGGACCCCACCCTGGCCCTGAGCTGCCTCCAGCGAGACAACCTCGAGCTCTACTTGGAGCAGCTCAGCACAGACCGGGAGGAGAAGGCGCTGGTAGGGGCTGGCAGGAGCCTGCGGGGCAGGGTGCTTGTGCTGGGGGCAGCCCATGGTCCCCAGGAAGAGGGAGGTCCTGTGGGGTGGGGAATTGGCAACTTTCTGCCAGAGGTCTGAGCATGTCTGCTGCGTCAGCACAAGCATGATGGGCTGTGAGACCTGACACCCCTCTCTGCTTGTTGCAGGAACTGGGCTACCTGGAGCTGCTGGAGCAGGAGGAGGTGCAGGCGGGGATCCTCACAGCGAATCGAAGGGATGAGAAGGAGCGAGCCAGTGAGTGCCTGAGCGAACACTTGTTGCAGGTTATGTTGCCCAGTGCATCCCAGGAGCTGGTGGGCCTGCAGGCAGCCTGGCCCTGAGACAGCCACCTCCTGCAGCCCCCCTGTGCCAGCCCCCCTGTCTGTCCCTCAGTGCTGCAGGCTGTCAGCCGGATCAACGCTGCTGTCCACCGAGGGATGCCAGCAGAAACCTTGGAAGCGCTGATGGACCCTGCAGCCCAGCTGCCTGATGTGCACGCCCCTGCTGCCCTGCTGTACCAGCAGCAGCTGGCCCTGCTGCAGTGCCAGCACCCACGGGTGAGAGACCCCCAGGAATGGGCCATGGATCCCCTTGAGGGTGGATGGGTTGGTCCCTCTGCTAGGACTAGGGTGCTTCCTCTGCTGCTGCTGCTGCTTCCCTGGGGAAGCTGGGACTGGAGAAGGAGGTTATGGGGGTGCAGTGTCTTTGCCTGCCCTTTTGCAGGGTGAGTTGGCACAGGAGGAATTGTTTGTGGCTGTGGAAATGCTCTCAACTGTTGCACTGGTTAACCAAGCCCTGGATGCCAGGAACCCAAACAGGCTCTGGAGCAGCCTGGTCAGCCCTGCCCTGGGCCTCTCAGGAGTTGAAGATGCAAACGCACAGAGGTGAGTTGGGCTCTGTACTGGGGACTGGTGTGAAGAAATCTTGTGGAAAGGGCTGGTCAGGAGACCTGGGCTTTTTGTGGGCTTGTTCCAGCAGCTTCCTGTGCTTTGCCTCTCCCCTCTGAAGAACTAGGCAGCTGGGTCTGGCAGGTGCCCTCCTGTTCAGAATGCACCAAGCCCTCCTCAGAATGCACTGAGCCCTGCTTGGAATGCTCCAAGTCACTGCCCTGTGTCTCTCCTGCAGGTACTTTGATGACTTGTTGCAGCTGAAAGGCCAATCGAGGAAAGCAGGAGCTGAGTTCCTGAGCTGGAATGACATTCAGGACAGTATCAACAGCACCAATTCATCAGTGCAGGATGAAAACGACCGTGAGTCCTGCCCACACGAGGTTTGGGCATGCAGGGGGTCTGCAGATACCCTAGGAGGGAGGTTGCACTGGGATTCCAGCCCCGATGAGACACCAGAGGATCCCACACCGCTCTGGGCTGTGACTCCCTCGGGTGTCCGGAGCATTGGAGGGGTTGAAAGGCGTGTCCCTTCCCTCCCACACAGGAGCCCACGCGGTCCGGCTGGTCAATGAGGCGCTGCTGCAGGCGGACCCTGAGAAGACGCTGGCGGCGTTGCTGCTACTGGCGCCTGCCCTGCCTGACATTGCCCTTCCAAACGCTCCACGCTACCACAATGTCCTGTCCAGGGCACGGAAGCAGAAAGTCCAGGTGAGGTGGTGGTCATCAGCTGTGGAGTAACTCCATGGCAGCACGGTATCCCCTCTGGATGCAGGGTACCCCACCTTGGCCATGAGACTGTGAAGTGACATTGCCACCCTAGCAATTCAGCACCTGCAAAGCAGGAGGTGCTCACAGGGGGCAGCCCAGCTCACTAGACCCCATCTCCCCCATCTCACAGACCACAGAGGACAATGGAGCATTTCTTTGCTGGGAGGAGATCCAGGAAGGCGTCTTCCAGGCCAACCAGGACACAGTGGCAGCCAGGAGCAGTGAGTCCTCTCCCCATGTGGGCACTGCTGGCGGCTGGGGGACAAGAAGGGGCTGACGTGAGCTCCTCTGCTCCTGTAGTGGCTCTGGGCACAGCTGCCATCAACCAGGCCATCAAGGAAGGGAAGGCGTCACAGACACTGCGGGTGCTGTGCAACCCTGACGTGGCTCTGTGTGGGGTAGTGAACGCCTGTGCTGATGCCTACCAGGAGCAGCTGGCAGCTCTGATGGCCACCAAGAGACCAGCAGGTAAAACCCTGGGGGCTGAAAAACCTCCCCCACCCTGGGAGCCTGGGGTGCACCCCTCACCAGGGTGTTCAGGGGGAGCAGCACTCTTCAGCGACTCCCATCTATCCCGGCATGCAGGGGGCATGAAGCCATCCTGGATCCGGCACAGACTGCTGGATGGTGCTGAGTACTACCTGAACCTGCAGACCTTGGAGGGCAGCTGGCAGTGCCCACACAACGGCAGCTTCAACACCACGCATCTGAGCCGAGAGGAGATCCAGGTCTGGGCAGGGTGGGGCTGGCTGGGCACTGCTGGCATCATTGGGGCTGAGCTGGTGCCTTGTGTCCTTGCAGTTGGTCGTCACCCAAGTGACAGTGGCACACGACCGGGAGTGCCTGTGGGCATCCAACATTGCCTTGGTGGTGAGGCTGCAGGCACGGCTCCGGGGCTTCCTTGTTCGCCAGCAGTTCATAGCACGGCGGCACATCCTGCAGGAGCAGAGGCCAGCTGCCATCAGGATCCAGGTGATGCAGCCAGAATTTGTCCCTCCTCTGGACACAGCAACACAAACCAACGGCAGCTGCTCACAGCATCTTCTGGCAGGTCCAGGGAGTGCCAGCCCTTGCTGCTCTGTACTTTTACTGCCTGGACCCCCGAGGTGCTGCAGAGAGTAGTGTGGGGCTTGTTTCTCTCGCAGTAGTTGCTTTGGGTGCTGGTTTCCTCTTTCTCCATGCTATATTATTATCTTTCCTCATGTGCTCCCTGAAAAAT
This sequence comes from Poecile atricapillus, assembly GCF_030490865.1. Classification (NCBI taxonomy): domain Eukaryota; kingdom Metazoa; phylum Chordata; class Aves; order Passeriformes; family Paridae; genus Poecile; species Poecile atricapillus. The sequence continues at coordinate 3,013,274 of NC_081281.1, read as the reverse complement.
GAATGGAATCACAGCAACCTCACACAGGTCTCTCTATCTGGTGTCTTCTTGTGCCCAGGCTTGTTGGAGGGGGTACAGGCAGCGCAGAGCTTACCTGGAGAGGCTGCACTACCTGAAATCCAACACAGAGGCTGCAATCAAGGTTTGGAAGATTTTTTTCTTCAGCCTTTTTACCCTAATATTCCTTAATATCCAACCTAAACCTCCTCTAGAAGTCCTCATGATTTTTCCCCTCCACCCATTCCCTTTGGCCAAGCATGTCCTTCCAGAATCCAACTGCTGGAATATCTCTCCCAGATCCAGGCAGCTGTGAGGATGTGGCAGGCACAGAGAAAGTACCAGGAGAGGCTGCGCTACTTCAGGCAGAATGTAAGTGATGGGATAGGAGTCAAACAGCTCCTGGGGCCATGTTGGATGTAGGGGGATGATCCAGAGCACGCAGTTGGATCCCTGTTCCCGAGTGCTCGCAGTGCAGCTGGAAGAACTGATTCATCCTGGCAGTGGGACCAGGCAGTGATATGCTTGTCCAGCTCTCCCTCACTCCCTGTGTGTGTTAAGGACACTATGGAAAAGCATCTTCCACCCCCTTGTTTGTCTTGGCAGATTAAAGCCATAATTAAAATCCAGGCTTTTGTGCGAGCGAACAAGGCCCGTGGGGATTACAGGATGCTGGGTAAGTGCCTGCTCATTGCCGCTCTGAAGTGCGATGGCTAATTGGGAAGGGCATTCTGCCTCTTCCCTTGCTGGCCCTGCACAGTGGGGAAGCAGTTGTAGACAGGCCACTGGTGGCCCCTTGGCAAGGAGCGGAGTGACAGAGCCTTGGTGGTCTTTGGTCATCAGCCCTGGGGCTACCCCTCTGCCCCCGAGAGCTTCCTGGAGGCTGTTGCATAGTGTGGCCCACGTGCTGGTGCTGCAAGGAGATGCTTTTCTGGGAGGAGGAAGGGGTGTCTGGGTGAATGCTGGCAGTCTTGAGGGTCTGTGGTGGAGGTGGCTACTCCATCTACCTGCAAACATCCACGGCATTACTGTGCATTGCCACAGTCCACACCAAGAGTCCAGCCTTAGGCATCGTCCGGCGCTTCATCCACCTGCTGGAGCAGAGCCAGCACGACTTCTGGGAGGAGTCAGAGGTGCTGCGGCTGCAGGAGGAGCTGGTGAAGAGGATCCGTGCCAGCCGGCAGCTGGAGAGCGACCTGGACCTCATGGACATCAAGATTGGGCTGCTGGTCAAGAACAGGATCACACTGCAGGTAGAGTGGGGGAGGACTTGGTCGCCTCACGCGGTCTTGCCCTCTGTGGTTATCGCAGCTTGGGCTCGTCTCTGCTTCGCTATTTTATTAAGCAGTTGGAGGGGTCAGGGAGGAGGTGGGGAGCACTGGGATGCCTCTGGCTCTCCCACAAACTGGTCAGAATGCCAGAGCCTTAGGCAGAGCCCAGTGCTTCTCTCCCTGCCTGTGTGGCCACAGGAGGTGGTCTCCCACTGCAAAAAGCTGACCAAGAAGAACAAAGAGCAGCTCTCAGAGATGATGTCCATGGACAAGCAGAAGGGGCTCAAGTCACTCAGCAAGGAGAAGCGGCAGAAGCTGGAGGCCTATCAGCACCTCTTCTACCTGCTGCAGGTGGGGCTGGGGGGCTCTGCTGTGTGTCCCACAGCTTGGGGGACAGTGCAGGGACCTGGCCCCTGGCTACCCCATGGCACTTGGGTTAGCTTGGTGTCCCTCCTTCCTGCAGACACAGCCGGTGTACTTGGCCAGGCTGATCTTCCAGATGCCCCAGAACAAGTCCACCAAATTCATGGAGTCGGTGATCTTTACGCTTTACAACTACGCATCCAACCCACGGGAGGCTTACCTGCTGCTCCAGCTCTTCAAAGTGGCGCTGCAGGAAGAGATCAGGTGGGTGTTTATGGGTGCCCTGGTGTGGAGACAGGCCCAGGGAAAGGCTGAACTGCATCAGCTTGGATGCTGTTATCTCTTCTGTCTGCTGCCTTCTCTTGGAGAAAACACACACACACCAGTCCATCCCCTCGTCCCATCTGCCCTGTCTCTGTCCCCAGGTCCAAGGTGGACCATGTTCATGACATCCTGACGGGCAATGCCACGGTGATCCGGCTGGTGGTCAGCTTCTACCGCAACATCCGTGGGCAGAACGCCCTGCGGCACATCCTGGCTGGCCCAGTGCAGGAGGTCCTGCAGGACAAGACTCTCAGCATCCGCACGGACCCTGTGGACATCTACAAGGCGTGGATCAACCAGACTGAGTCACAGAGTGGGCACAGAAGGTCAGAGCCTGGGTAAGAGGGCTTGGCTTGGCCACAGGGTGATGGACATTAGGATGGTGATGGGGATCTTGTCTTCCCTTCACAGCAAGCTCCCATATGAGGTCAGCCCTGAGCAGGCTCTCAGCCACCCCGAGGTCCAAAGGCGGCTGGACATTTCTATCCGCAATCTTCTGGCAATAACAGACAAGTTTGTCTCTGCTATCACCTCTTCTGTTGACAAGATCCCGTGAGTATCCTGATGGTTTGTGTGCACACCCCAGGAGTGCTGTTGGCTCTAAGGTCTTAGGAAGGCCTTAGGAAGGAGGTTGGGTTATGGGGGGCTTCCTGGCCCCTTTGCTGCTGCAGGACTGAGTTACTGCAAGGGGAACCCCAAATACCAGCAGCGCCTTGTGGGCTGGCTTGTTTTTCTGCTCCATTTCTGGGGAGTTTACTGCTGACATTGATATGTCTGCCAGGAAGAATCTGATTTGTGGTCACCTCAGAGGATGAAAGCTTCCTCCAGAGATGCCTGAATTGGCAGCAGGGTGGGGGAGGGAGCTGAGCTGCCAATCCTACCCATGGACTTCTTCTCACACTCGGGCTGGGGGCTTGATGCTTCTTGGATGATGGGTACTAGGACTGGGTCATCAAGGTGGACCCACATACTGATGGTCCTTTTCCTACCTCTTCTCAGCTATGGGATGCGCTACATGGCCAAAATCCTGAGGATGTCCTTGGTTGAGAAATTCCCCAAGGCCTCAGCAGAGGAGGTCGATAAGGTACCATAGGGTCTGCACGATTTGGTGGGGTTCAGCTGTGTCTGTCCATAAAGGGCCAATATCCCTCCATGAAAGGTCAGATCCTCTTAAAAACATCTCCAAGTCAACATTTTCCTTGAGAAATGCCAAGAGTAGGCACTTCCCTGCACTGCCATCTCTTCCAGGAGGGTCCTACCATGCAGCACAAGGATGAAACATCCTTCCCTGCTGATCTATCACCTCCTTGGGTCCCAACCCATATGGTCCCCAACCCCCAGCCTGTCTCATGCCTTAGGTTGTGGGGAACCTGCTCTACTACCGCTTCATGAACCCGGCAGTGGTGGCCCCTGATGGCTTTGATGTCGTGGATGTGTCAGCCAGGGCGGCCCTGCACCCTGACCAGCGCCGCAGCTTGGGGTCCATCGCCAAAGTGCTGCAGCACGCTGCTGCCCGCAAGGCCTTCCAGGGGGAGAGCGCCCATCTCTGCGGGGTGAACCAGTACCTGGAGGACACCCACAACAAGTTCAGGTGGGTCCCAGGATGGCGAGAGGGTGGGAGAGCATCTAGGAGCTGGTGATGGGGGTTTGGGGCTGACCAAAGGGGTCCCTCCCTGCAGGAGGTTCATCTCTGCTGCCTGCTGCGTCCCTGAGCCTGAAGAGAGGTTTAACATGGATGAGTACTCAGAGATGGTGGCAGTGGCCAAACCAGTCATCTACATCACAGTGGGGGAGCTCATCAACACGCACAAGGTCAGGGCACATAAAGCCCATGGCAAGCTCTGTTTGCTCTGCTCCCACCTCCTGGGCTTTCTGCTGCATATCCTCCCATTCCTCTATCCACTCCTGGCCAAGCTTCCCTCTTCCTGACCCTTTTTTTTTTCTCTTCTAAGCAAAGAAATAACTTAGATTCTGCAGTTTTGTCTTTTTGCAAACCTTATATTTTCTCCATCCCCTCTTGGGTGCCAAGGGTGTTGCATCACTCCTGACTGGCCCTTGCTCACTCTCCCCTTGCATCCCTCTTTGCCACTGACTCATCCCTTGCATTGTCCAGCTCCTGCTTGAGCACCAGGACTCCATTGCACCACACCACAGTGACCCCCTGCACGAGCTCCTGGAGGATCTTGATGAGCTTCCTACAGTCCAGTCCCTGGTTGGTAGGTTGAATTCCAGGTCCTACCACCTACCCTGATGGGAGGAGGGTGGACGTGGGCACACTTTCCTTGCAGGAAGCTTGAGCTGGATTGCTTTGGGCATGGGAAGCCAGCCCAACACAGCTAGCAGGGCTCTCTCTGCCCTCACAGGGGAGAGTGTTGCCAGCCTGGGAGACAGTGGTGCTGAGCAGGTGCTCTCCCAGCTCAGCAGAACAGAGATCTCCCTCACCCTCACCAACAAGCTGGTGCCAGTGGCCAGCAGTGAGGAGAGTGACACGAGGAGCCTGCTGCTGAGGTAAGGATGGACTCCATGGGCATTAGGAGGGTACTGGGGTGTTGGAAGGGTACTGGGGTCTGGGATGCTCAAGGTGGGCAAGAAACATTTGAGAGGCAACTGAATATTATGTGGAGGGTGATGGTGTGGAGCAGATGCCTGACATCTCCCTCTGGTCTCTAGCACCAAGCAGATGCTGGTGGATTTGATCCAGTCCCAGCCAGGAGATTCTCTCCCGGAAATCCTGTGGACACCAGCCTCAGAGCATGAGGTGGGATGTGTGCGGCTGCTGCTGGGGATTAAATGAAAAACTTTGGGCAAAAATGTTCTCAGCAAAAAGGTGCCTTGATCCTCTCAGAGGTTTGCTCTTGTGATCCAGCAGTGACTGGATTTTGGTTTTCAGAAAAAATTACATGTTCTGGGCCAGGAGAGACCCACATCAAAGCGTGGGTGAAGGAGTTTGGTTGTTCCATCTCTGTATCCCATTCCAGCTGTGTTCCAGGCTCACCCCTTGTCATCCCTAGGAAGCTGCCCATGAGCACCTCATGTGCCGGCGAGCGCTGCAGGACGCCCAGACCTCTGCCCAGCTGAAGCGCCATCGCTCCCTGGCCACCAACGGCCGGCTCTCCATGGAGGAGAAGAAGCGCAAGGTCATCCGCAACCTGCGGCGCTTGGAGAGCCTGGGGCTGGTGGACTCTGCCAACTGCTACCAGGAGCTCATTGATGAGCTGGCCAAGGTGTGCTGGGGGACACTGAGCTGGGGACCGCCCCGAAACCCCCCCGAGGTCCTGCTCTGGTAAAGCTCATAATGACATTTATTTGCTGTTTCCTCCAGGACATTCGGAACCAGCGGCGTCACAGGCAGCAGCGCCGCAGGGAGCTCCTGAAGCTGAGGCAGACCCTGGAGGGCCTTGATGCTAAAACTCTGTTTTATGAGGAGCAAATTGATTATTACAACCAGTACATCAAGACCTGCCTTGACAACCTGGCAGCCAGCAGCAAGTGCGGTTCCTTAAAATCAGTAATTTAAAAAAAAAACATTATTTGTTTTCATTGCTCTCTGTTGTGAGTCCTGGGGATGTTGGGAATCAAGGGGGTCATGGATGGCCAGAGATGAGCTCTCAGCATGTGGTCTCTTCTCTTTCAGGGTCAGTGGGAAGAGCAAGAAGCTGCCATCGCTGCACTACACAGCAGCCCAGCTGTGGGAGAAGGGGGTGCTGCTGGAGATCCAGGACCTGCCACCCAGCCAGTGCGTAACCCTGCTCCAGGGAAGGAGCTCTTGCTTGGGGTTATTCAGTGCAGGGCCAGAAGTTGGACTTAATGCACTCAATGATCCTTGTGGGTCCCTTCTGACTCAGGATATTCCACAATTCTATGAAAACTTGGGCAGGTAGAAGAAAATAACCAAGGAGGAGGATGCTCATGGGCCACTGTTGTCTTGCCATGTGGGGCAAGTTGTTTTGTGTAGGAGAAGGCAGGAAAGTTGGGATTTGCAGTGGGGTTGGGGCTGTGGCTCTGGCTGCTGTGCTGATGATGGGGTGCACTGGGTAGGTGACCTGGTGCTTGGTTGTGTTAAAACTGTGAAGCCCCTTTTGGTAGCGAATGGCTCTGTCTTCTCAGGCTCAAGAACGTGATTTTCGACATCATCCCCTGTGAGGAATCAGGCAGGTTCCAGGTGAAAGCCAAATTCATGGGGATCGACATGGAGTGCTTCCAGTTGCACTACCAGGTGTGGAGCCTGTCCTGCAGCTGCTGGGGGCAGCCTTGCTGTGCATCTGCCATCACTGCAAACCCAGGTCCCTGTGCCTGGGCACTGAGGAGAGCTTCCCTGGCTGGGCACAGCTCTGGTGGCAGTGACTGTCTCCTCTCCACAGGACCTGCTGCAGCTGCAGTACGAGGGTGTAGCAGTCATGAAGATGTTTGATAAGGCCAAGGTCAACGTCAACCTGCTCATTTTCCTCCTCAACAAGAAGTTCTTCAAGAAGTAACAGGGTCAGGGGTGGGGCTACAGGGGAGGGGGGCAATGTAAACCTGCCAAAGAGACCTCAGGGTTAGTGGTCTGAGGGCAGGGAAGCTGCTGCTGGCCATGGAGCTTTCCTGCATGGGTGCAGTGTGCTTGAGCACCTGCAGCCAGTGGTGCCTGACTGAGGAGCACAGGGCTCAGCCCCAGCCCTGGGCACCCCGAGCTTGGTACTAAACCAATGCCTGACCTCCCTGCAGGAGGGATGCAGCTGCCAAAGCTTTTGCAGCATGTGTTGCTTTTAAAATCTATTTTATCTGGGTATTTTGGCTGTTTAATTCCTGTGTTGCCAACAGCCAGCCCAAGGACACTGTATTTCTGGACACTACACAGGTTTTACTGATGTAATAAAGGTATTCTAATATATCTATATTTATCTATCTATATCCATATGGATGCATGTATTTCTTCCTCATGCTAAGGCTGGGGCAATGTCAGAATCAGTTTTTATAAGGAGGGGTAGGGAGAGGCACAGAGAGAGCAGATAACAGAGAGGCAATAACTGCTTGTGAAGACATCTATCAGCTCTTCTCTAGTACATTGAGGTGCAAAAGAACAATTTTAATTTGAAAGATGGATTTTGCTGCTCTTCAGCCAGGCTGTGAAACACAAGAGAGAGGCTCAGTGTCACTGCTGCCCCATGGATGCTTTGGGGGACTGGAGCAGATCTTTGGACCACATTGCTGCATCATCTGCTGTGGAACAACCCCACAGCACCACCTGAGTAGGGATGGTGGTGACTCTGTCCCCTCTTATTTGCTCTGCTGCTTAATTGGTTTTCAAGTGTGGGACAATGACTCCCTTGGCCGTGGCTGCATTTAAAGCGCTTTCTCTCCATGTGAGCTCCTTCTCCAGCCCCTTCCATGGGAGGGGAAAGGAGCTGCTGGTAGTCCTAACCTCCTCCCACCCCATCTCCTTCAGCCATGGGAGCAGCAGGTCCCAAACCTGCTCTGCAAAGGAAGTTTTTTAGGGGATTGGAATAGGAATCTCCCTCGCTGCTCAGTAACTGCCATGGGACCTTGAGGCAGCTCAGCGGTACCTGATCTGTTGGCATCTCAGGCTCTGTCTCCTCTTTGGAAAGTGATGTTTGTTTGTGAGGTTTTTATGTGTTTTTTCTTTCCCTCCTCTACTATCAATGGCTCAAACTGTGCTTATTCTATCCCCATCCGTGCAGGATTCCTGCTGTGCTGCCTCTTCTTGTTTACTCTAAATAAAGATGTATCAGAAAATGCAGAATTTCTCTGGATGATCATTTCCCTGTGCTCCTCACCTGCCTCTCCCCTTACTTACCAGGGTCTTTGAGGCTGGTGCCATTCCTGCAGGTCCCTGTTCCCAAAGTGAGGTGTCCCTGGCCAGGGGACACCAGGGACTCGCAGCGGTGCCGAGTCAGATGCTGAGGCACCAACTCAGCTCTTGCACAGGGAATTTAGGCCACTTTCAGATACACTTAATTCTTGAATAAATACTATGATTGCGTCTTCTAGAGACTATGATTATATCTTTACAGGAATGAAGTGGGATCAAGCTGCAGCACTTTTCCATGTTTAAAATAGGACAGGGCTGACATTAACCTGTTGGATGCTGCACCATCTGCAGGGACAGGGTCCTGGGAAGTTGCTGCTGCACATTACTCATTACCACACTGGGGTTTTTATCTTCTGGTTACCATATTTGTTTATTTTTTTCCTTCCTTGCCTTTAGAGGAGGATCCAGCATGTCTCTGGCTGTGGCTCAGTGTGGTTTGTTGCTGCAGCCAAGCAGCTACTGGCTTTGCACCAGCAGCATTTGGCACACTGAAACCACTTTTTGGGGTGCTTTGGGGATGGAGGGGAAGCCTGAGGTAAAGAACTCTATCTAACAATAATAGTCTCAGCTATTCACTAAGTGAATAAACACAGTTGCAGCATGGGCTGGAGGGGACTCGGTGTTGCTGTGGAAAAGGTGATTTTTTTTGGCTCCCGGGAAGTTGTGCTGTGGCCAGCCATGACTCAGAAATAAGGTGCCACCTCTTGCCTCCTGCCCACGTGCTTTAGAGAGGAGGTTCGAGAGGAAAATGAAGCGCAGGGAGTGCTGGAGGAGGCCTGGCTCGCTGAGCTCCTCCCAAGACAGCTCCACTAGATGTCATTGCAAGCTGGGGATAAGCGCTCCAATGGCCGCGGCCACCAGCCGGGCGTGCTGGGCGAGCACAGCCCCAGCGTGGGCTCCTCTGGGGGCTGCAAGCGCTCAGCGTGGCCCCAGCTCCCAGGATGGACCCACCACAGCAATCCCAGCACGGCCCAGGGTGGGAAAAGCAAGGCTGCAGCCTGCAGATGACAGAAGCTTGCAGCACCCTGCCCGACCTGGCCTTGGACACTTTCAAACATGCCATAGAATCTCTGGGCGCCCTGTGCCAGGGCCTCACCACCCTCACAGGGAACAATTTCCTCCCAATATCCCATCTAACCCTGCCCCCTAGCAGTAGGAAGCCATTCTCCCTTTGTCCTGTCATTCTTTATGTACAGGGAGGTGTTATTTCACCTTGACCAGCTCCAGCATGTCCTGTCCAGCACCCAGGCACCATTCCTGGCCCAGCAGCATTCCCTGCATGGCACAGGGAATCATCATGCTTGCACTAAGCCCCCTCACTTCCTTCCCCCTGTGCACCTCTGCTGTGATACCGCACTCCCAGCGCTGCTGCTGAAGGTGCCACATCCCCAGGTTCCACACAGCCCCTCAGCAACACAAACCCCCCTCCTGCTCCCTCCTCACTGACTTCCATAATTGCCTCCAGGAGCACAAATGAGCTGCCAGATGGGTGGACTTTGGAAAAAAACAAAGCAGAAAAAAGGAATGAGGGAGGGTTAAGAAAATGATAAGTATGTGCATGTGTATAGATGTGTGAGAGGGAGAGAAAAATGGCACCAGGGTACAGGATAGGCATTCAGCATTTCACATCTCACCAGGCTGGTTTGGTGTAAGTCCTGCAGCCTGTGGCACTCAGCATGTGTAGGAAAGTGTAGTCTGGGGAGAAACTGGGGCTGCTGCTCTGGTCCAGGGTGGTAAAGGGGCTGCTGGGATCTCCCCGGCGTTGTGAGGGAGAGGTGAGACAGAACGAAGGAGTGTTGGGAGGTTCACAGCTGGGAGCTCACTGTCCCTGTTCCTCTCCAGCCTGCTGGAAGCCTTTCCATTCCCAAAAGGGATGAAAAATAGTTAAACTGGGCTCAGAAAGGTGCTGCTCTAAGTCCTTCTCACACCAGCTCAGGGCTGCCTGGCCTGGTGGAGATGCTGTTGGGAACTGGTGCTGGTTCTGGGTGTTGGGTGCTGAGTGCTGGGCAGGCCAGCTCAAAGTTGGTTCTCCTGTCCCCACTGTCCCCACTGTCCCCACTGTCCCCACTGTCCCCACTGTCCCCACTGTCCCCACTGTCCCCAGTGCCAGGCCAGCTCAGAGGCAGTGCTCCTGTCCTCACTGTCCCCACTGTCCCCAGTGCCAGGCCAGCTCGAAGGCAGTGCTCCTGTCCTCACTGTCCCCACTGTCCCCAGTGCCAGGCCAGCTCAGAGGCAGTGCTCCTGTCCCCACTGTCCCCACTGTCCCCAGTGCCAGGCCAGCTCGAAGGCAGTGCTCCTGTCCTCACTGTCCCCACTGTCCCCAGTGCCAGGCCAGCTCAGAGGCAGTGCTCCTGTCCCCACTGTCCCCACTGTCCCCAGTGCCAGGCCAGCTCGAAGGCAGTGCTCCTGTCCCCAGTGTCCCCAGTGCCAGGCCAGCTCGAAGGCAGTGCTCCTGTCCCCACTGTCACATGCACAGTGCTGCTAATCCCATTTTGAAAGCCCGCGCCCCGAGCTGTGCCCGCTAATGCCCCTCTGTGCCCTGGCTGCGGGGCTCAGGCTGTGGCGCTGCCTCGGCAAACCCCAGGGTGTCCCTGCATCCAGCTCCTCTCCACAGGCACAGCTGGACGTGCCCCAGGCCCTCTGCCTGCTCCTGCTCCAGTCCTGAGGATGCTCAGGTGCTTCCTGCCCTGTGCAAAAGGCTCCTGAGTCCTGGGCACCCCCAGAAGACGCCTCCAGGTACATCCCAACAATCCGTGGGAGCGCTGCCCTGCCCAGGAGGAGGATTCACCTGCTCGGCCAAGCTGGCTCCAGCACAGCCCCGGTGACCCCGCAGGTGAGGGGGCAGGTGAGCAGCTCCAAGTGCCCGTGGCACAGTCAGGGCTCAGCTCAGTTGTGCCAGGCTCCCCCCAGGAGCAGCAGTGCCGGGGGCTCTGCCTCACAGCTCCTGCTGGGATGGCGCAGGCTGCACTGAAGAATAATATTGTTGTTCCCTTCTGATGGCAGCAGCTTCCTTGTGGGAGAGGGGAAAAAGCACAAACCGAACTGGGGAGAAAATAAGAGGGGAATGTTTGCCGACTGTCTGCTGTGTGTTGTTGCTGTTTGTTGTGTTTCTGCGGTTGCTTTGGAAACCCTGGGAAGACATGCCAGGCTGTAGCATGGCGGGTACCAGCGCCGATGGTGGGGAGCCTGGGCTCTGCTCCGAGGGGATGAACTGCTGGCCCAGTGGCGATGGGAGGCTTCAGGCAGGGGATTGATGGGGTCACGTTTGTGCCCAGCTGCCCTCCCGGGTGAGCCTGGGGTGGGCGCTTGCTTCGCATCCTGTGGGTCCTCCAAGAGGGACCTGGCTTGGAGCTGAGCAAAGGAAGACTGGCTGAAGGGGGCATGGGGACAGCAGCCAGCCCTGCTGTTCCCCAGGAGCCTGGGAGTAACTGGGCTCATTACCTCCCTCGTCTAGAGGAAAGAGAGTGAAGCAGCAGTGTCGTGGAGGGGCAGCTGCTACCAGGCAGCGCTCACCAGAGGGGCTGTGAGAGTGTGGGGGCATCTGCATCCATCCAGGACAGGAGCCACTCCTCTGGTCCTGGAGCTGGGCAGGGTCACGCTGCTCCCTGTCTCCTGTAGGGCTGTGTAGAAGGGCCCAGGGTCCCAAGGGGAGTGTGGGATTGGGGACACCAGGGCAGAGGAACCTGTCAGAGGAGGGGACAGGGCCAAGGGCAGCTCGGGGAGGATGGTGATGCTCCTAGAGCCCCTCGCTCACTCCCGCAGCTCGGGGAGCTGTGCTCTGACATCCATCAGAACGGGAGCCTGTGTGCCCCGCAGCATCCCCCAGGGCAGAGCAGTCAGAGGGTGGGTGAAGGCTGTGCCCCTGGGAGCCAGGAGCTCTGTGCAGCTCCAGAGATGTGTGTTAACTCTTTGGGGGCTGCAGCGGGAGGACTGAGCTCCTCGGGGCTGTGGGCACTGCCACCCACCCGGAGCCTGCAGATCCCGAGGTCTGGGTAGAGATTCCTGCAAGGTAAGGGTTTGAGGGCTCTGCTGCTTCCCATCCCACCTGGCATGAAAAGTGCCAGTGTAGAAAGGTTCCAGCCTGTCACTTGTCAGAAGTACCAGTTTAATGAAGTTGTTTAATTGCCACATCTCCAAATGGTGATTTTTTTAACTGAGAGGACTGATGAGGAATCTTGCCCTGAACTGGAAGCTGACTCATTCTCCTCACAGTGCCGGGGTCATTGTTGGATTGCAAACAAACACACCAAATTCCCACTGCTGGGGTCTGGGAATGTGCTCCTGGCCCTGCACAGAGGGCAGGGACCCAGGAAGGGGCTGGGTGTCTGCCTGCCTCCCCCTGCATCTTCCCACTCTTGGAACAGGGGTGGCTTTGGTGGCACCTGGAGCTGTCTGAGGTGGGGGAAACACAACTTTAACACTGATGGGGGTCTGGAAAATCCCTAAGTGCAGAGATTTGCTGCCCTGCTCCTTCTTGGAAAAGGAGAGAGCAAGAATCAGGCCCCAGCTCTCTGTCATCCCTGCTGTAGCTATCAGGCGAGACCCAATTCCCATTTTTTGGATTCAGCACTGGTTGCAGCATCTCTGGGTGCAGCTTCAGCCCAAGCCTCCGTCTTGGGAGCAAAAGAAAACTGAAGAAATAAAGAGGTTTGAACTGGGACATGAATCCGCATCCCAGGATGGGGGGGGGTGAGGGCAGGGCAGTGCTTTCCGCCCCAAAATCCTCTCCACACGGGGCTGAGCAGAAGCTGGAGCCAGCGTGAGTCACCCTGTGCAGCTGCTGCCAAGGCAGGAGCGACCTTGTGCTGCTGAGCCAGCGTGGGCTGAGGCCGCGGCCCCGCCAGCCACGGGAAGGGGAAGCTTTTGCTCAGGCCGGATGCTCCAGAGGAAAGAATGAGCTCTGGGGCTGAAACTGTTGGCCAGGGAGGAGCAGAGCGAGCTCAGGGAGGGTCTGGGGTCCAGCCCTTCTCTGCAGGGAGAGCATCAGGGCCTGCTGGAGCAGGGAGAGGGTTCTGGGCACTCTCGACTATTCCAGGCCTTGGGGAGCGGCACCTGTGAGCCACCCAGGGATGGGACTCGCTTCCCACGAAACTTCAGGGCAAAAGAGATAAATCTCCCCTCTGCTCCTGCCACCCTGCCCTGAGCCTTGGGGTCCTGAGCCCTGGGATCCTTCCAGGCTGGCGCTTGTGAATGTTTTTCCCCCATCGACTTTTTTCGCTTGAACCAGCGGCCGTGACTCAGCGGGAGGAAGGAGAGGGCCCGGGTGAGCGGCTCCGTTCCTTCGGGAACCGGGCCCGGGTGAGCGGCTCCGTTCCTGCGGGAACCGGGCCCGGGTGAGCGGCTCCGTTCCTTCGGGAACCGGGCCCGGGTGAGCGGCTCCGTTCCTGCGGGAACCGGGCCCGGGTGAGCGGCTCCGTTCCTTCGGGAACCGGGCCCGGGTGAACGGCTCCGTTCCTGCGGGAACCGGGCCCGGGTGAGCGGCTCCGTTCCTGCGGGAACCGGGCCCGGGTGAGCGGCTCCGTTCCTTCGGGAACCCGGCCCGGTGCCGCTGGACACCGCGGGGGCAGCGGCCCGATCCCCCTCGCTGCCAGGAGCCAAAGTCGGGACTGCCGCTCCCCTTGTCCCGTGGCTGTCCCCTCCCTGTGCCCAGCCCAGTGGGTGCAGCAGAGGGGAACTGGTTGAGCCGGTGCTCCCCGTCCCGGCAGAGAGGGGAGATTCCTCTGGCGGGGGGTGACCCTTGGGGGCCGTGCCTTTGTCACCAGGGTGGCCTGGGACACCCATCGCCCTTCCCAAGCCACCCCTGGAGCGGAGGAGCAGGCAAAGCCCCTCCAGGGTGGGCCTGCGCTCTGTGGGGTGCGCAGAGGATGGGGAAAAGGGCTCCCTGGAGGGGTCACCCCTCGCAGCTCTGGGTTAGGGGAGCAGCCAGCCAGGGAGCCGAGTCTTGGCTGGATTAGTTCTGGAGATCAACAGCTGAGGGATTAGGGAGTCAAGAGAGCCGGGCCACCTGCGAGGGAGGGAAAAACCTATGAAGGAGAAGGATATGCTCTCTCTGGAGAGAGGTGTGCAAGGCCTGGGCTTTGGAGCGATTAGATAAGTGAATCAGGGCCTCAGAGTGATTAGAGAAAGAAATCAGGTTTTACACCAATTAGGTAAAGTCCCCAAGTGATTACACTCAGAGGTGGCTGCAAGAGGAGATCTCCCAGCAGTCCCTGGAACTGATAGGGCCAAGCATTGATTAAAGGAGCATCAGAGGCTGAGAGCAATTTGATAAGAAAACAAAACAGTGGATCAATTAGCCTGGGAAAAAGGAGGTGGCTGGGTGATAATGGGAATAGGGAAGTAGATCCAGTCAAAACAACCCAAATAGCTTTGAGTGTGAAGCTGCAGTGAAGGGGTGGAAAGAGGGAAAATGGTCCCAGCTGGAGCCTCCAAGGACCACGGACACCTGGGGCGCTGGGATGAGATTGCTGGGCTGTTTCAGTTTGGCCTTAGCTCGAGTGAATTCACACCTGGCCTAAAGATGAGTTTGTTGTTGGCTGTGGCTGGTGTGAGCCTCACGCAGCTCCTTGTGGGCTGCAGTGGAGCATCACCAGGCAGCTGCTCCTCCCACCAAGAGAAGCAGAAAGTTCTGCATTTCACAGAATCTCAGAATCATAGAATGGTTCAGCTTGGAAGGGACTTTGGAGTTCATCTCCTTCCAATGCCCCTGACATGGGCAGGGACACCTTCCACTATCCCAGGCTGCTCCAAGGCCCAACCAACCTGGCCTTGGGCACTCCCAGGGATGGGGCAGCCACAGCTGCTCTGGGCAACCTGAGAAAGTGAATTTCAGAAATTAATTTTTTTCTTTTTGAGCAGGTTATGCTCTAGGCTCACACTGTCACACACCTGGAGCAATTTTATCCACTGGGAAGGCAGTTGTACCAGGATAACTCAGCCCTGCACCCTGTCTCAGATGTTCTGGGAGTTTCCAGATACGGGTGCCAGACGAATAAGCAATTAAGTAACTCAACGGAGCCTTGAAATAATTAGACCAAGGAATGCAGCTCCAGCAGATGAGTTTAGTGAAGAAATGGGAGTGTTGGAGAGATGGAGATGAGAAGGGTGATCAGGTCTCGGCACAATTATCTAGAGAAAGTCTGCTCCAGACTGATTAGAGGAAGGGAAAAGCGCTTTCTGGGCAATTAGGTGAGGGAAATCAACTCTGGGCAGGAAGAAAATAGACTACGGAAGAGATTGGGGAGGGAGATGGTGGGTTATCTCTGCCCCTGAGTTAGACAAGGCAGCTCGATAAGGGCTTTCTGAGGCAGGAATGAGGATGAGGAGGATTAAGGAGCAGAGGTGGGTGTGCAGGAGATGCCTGGTGCTGGGAAAGAGGGAGTGAGAAGTGAGATGGCAGGTTCTCCATGGGGCTGAGTAGGAGAAACTGAGTCCTGCCCCTGAGGAGCAGGAGGACCAAAATCTGTGGATTTGAGCTAACAAGCAGAGTAAAACAGGGGTGCTGGCAGTTGGACATGGCTTGGAGCAGGGAAGGGCGCTGGGCACTATTTCCAACTGAGCACATGGCAGGATGCCTCCTTAATCTGTAAAAAGGGATTAGTCCCTCGTGCCCGGCAAAATTGAGAGCTAGCAGAGTCTTTCTGCACGAGTGACTTTGACTTCAGGACAGAGGAACCTGCAGGGTAGGAGGGTGATCAGGGACAAGCATGGGGCAAGCAGCCCTGGGATGTGCTCTGGGATGTGCCACTGGAATATACCGGGGATGTGCCCTGGGATGTGCCCTGGGATGTGTTCTGGGATGTGCCCTGGGATGTGCCCTGGGATGTGTTCTGGGATGTGTTCTGGGATGTGCCCTGGGATGTGCCCTGGATGTGTTCTGGGATGTGCTCTGGATGTGCTCTGGATGTGCCCTGGGATGTGCCCTGGATGTGCCCTGGGATGTGCCCTGGATGTGTTCTGGGATGTGCTCTGGATGTGCTCTGGATGTGCCCTGGGATGTGCCCTGGATGTGCCCTGGGATGTGCCCTGGATGTGCTCTGGGATGTGCTCTGGGATGTGCTCTGGGATGTGCTCTGGATGTGCTCTGGGATGTGCCCTGGGAGGTGCTCTGGGATGTGCCCTGGATGTGTTCTGGGATGTGCCCTGGGATGTGCCCTGGGATGTGCCCTGGGATGTGCCCTGGGATGTGCCCTGGGATGTGTTCTGGGATGTGCTCTGGATGTGCTCTGGATGTGCTCTGGGATGTGTTCTGGGATGTGTTCTGGGATGTGCTCTGGGATGTGCTCTGGATGTGCTCTGGGATGTGCCCTGGGATGTGTCCTGGGATGTGTTCTGGATGTGCCCTGGGATGTGCCCTGGGATGTGTTCTGGGATGTGCTCTGGGATGTGTCCTGGGATGTGTTCTGGATGTGCTCTGGGATGTGTCCTGGGATGTGTTCTGGATGTGCTCTGGGATGTGTCCTGGGATGTGTTCTGGATGTGCTCTGGGATGTGTCCTGGGATGTGTTCTGGATGTGCTCTGGGATGTGTCCTGGGATGTGTTCTGGGATGTGCTCTGGGATGTGTTCTGGGATGTGCTCTGGGATGTGTTCTGGGATGTGTTCTGGGATGTGCCCTGGGATGTGTTCTGGGATGTGTTCTGGGATGTGCTCTGGGATGTGCTCTGGGATGTGTCCTGGGATGTGTTCTGGGATGTGTCCTGGGATGTGTTCTGGATGTGCTCTGGGATGTGTCCTGGGATGTGTTCTGGGATGTGCTCTGGATGTGCTCTGGATGTGCTCTGGGATGTGTTCTGGGATGTGTTCTGGGATGTGCTCTGGGATGTGTTCTGGGATGTGCTCTGGATGTGCTCTGGGATGTGTTCTGGGATGTGCTCTGGATGTGCTCTGGATGTGCTCTGGATGTGCCCTGTGGCACCCAGTGGTCCCTGACTAAGCCAGGTGGAGGAGGGGGCAGGCAGGGAGGCAAACTGAGGTGAGCACAGCAGGGAGCTTTACCCCAGGTTTTGGGGTGCTCAGTTACCATGCCAGAGGTGTCAAGGTGACTTGGTCAGCTGCAGCCCAAGGTTGCGCCACAGGTCAGCTGCAGCTGGAGAGTGCTGAATCCTTTGGGAATGGTTGCATTTGCTCTTTAATTAGCCTTGACGGCTGCTGGAGCAGATTTTCCTGGTCCTTTCCTCTCTGAGGCTGGCCCTGGCTTGAAGTCACAGGGTTCAGTGAGGTCAGGCTCCTTTTTCCTTCTTTGCCGTTTTTTCTTCCATCCTTGCACATAGAAAAGGCAGTGGAGGGAGGGAGCAGCATCACTGAGGCACATGATGCTGACTCTGGTACTGTGGGAAGGGGAAGCTGTGGTTTGGCTGCCAGGGCATAGTTTGGCCTCTGGATGTGATCCTCCTGGCAAGGAAAGCGGTGCCCAAGCTCGGGCAGGGGCTCAGCAGCCCCCTGGGAAATGTGGCAGCATTGGTGCTGGGTGGCTGGAGTGGGAGCGAGGGACCTCACGAGCAGCTCCTGGGAAACAAACCCCAGGTTTCCCTGTGGAGGTCATGGAGGGTTTTCAGATTTTAAGGTTTTCTAAAAATTATTTATTTTCATTTTTAGTTCGGTGCTTTTCGCCACAGCTGCCATTGGCTGCTGCTGAGTGACAGAGAACAGGGCTGGGGCCATCCAGGGAAGGTCTCATGGACACTCATCCCTCCTGGGCACCACAGCCCTGCTTTTCCCAGCAGGAGGGTGGCTCTGACATATCTCCTTCACCCCTTGGCCTCTGCTGAGCCTGGTTTCTGTGGGTTGACAGCGTTATCTGGGACACAAGCAGAGCCAGGCTCCACTTTGGTTTGGTTCCTTGGCCGGTGTGGATATCCCCAGGAGATAGCACAGCGAATTGTCCCCCTGGGACTCCATATGCTTCACCTCCCACCACAGGATGGAAATGGGGATTTACAGAGCACTAGAGTCCAGCAAAGCCCCAGAGGAATGGGGATCTGTCCCTGGGGCCCTGGGTGTGTCCTCCTCCCAATGCTTACACACTGCTTTTGTTCGAGCCCTAATGTGGATTTCAGTGTTTTCATGGCTTTTAAATTTTTTTTTCCTCTTTCCAATTCTGATGAAAAATGTATTTGGGGAAAATAGAAATATTTAGACATCTCCCTGACAGGCAGCAGAGCTGGAAGAGCTGTGGTATAGCACTGCTCACGTGTGCTGATGAAAGCTCAGCACAAGAATCAGGCTGGGGGACACAGCATCCTCAGCAGCAGGAGACCCACGGGGTGAAGTGTCAATGCTCACCCCGTAGGTCACTCCTCTTGCCAGCAGCCCAGCACCAAGCTGTCTTCAAAATCTGGATAAGAAGAAGATGGGTTTGAGCTGGTTTTGGGGAGATTTTTGATGTGTGTGTACATATATATATATATACATATATATATCCTGTGTACACAAAAATATATGTAGTACATTAAAATACACCATATAGCATATTAAACCTCACTATAGTAGAAGTTTTGTAATATATAATATACTTTTAAGTAAGTAGTAGTTTATTATACAAATGTGTATTTTGCATTACATTGTGACTCTGTCAGGGCTGGAAAGGGGGTTGCTGTTTGTGGTCCATACCAGTCCCTCATTTTCCCATCAGAAGGTGTCTGCGCCAGATGTACCTTGAAGGAGCCAGGGAAAAGCCCATTTGGAGCTGCAGGATGCTGTGGGGGCCTTGGCCACGTCAGTGAGAAACAGAGCTACTCTCTCTGTGCAGATGGCTCTGGGATGAGCCCAGACCTCCCTTACCAGGAGGCAGAGAAATCCCCAGCCCCAGAATCTGCCTTCCCCACCCCATTTTTCTCCTGCTCACACCCTGGGCTTTTGATGACAGGGACATGTCGGCTGCGTCGTCCTGAGCAGAGGGCGGCCACCGCACCCTGTGCTGGAGAGGTGACAATCCCCATCCTGCACCCCACTCCCTTTGTCCCAGCCCTTCAGGCTTCACCCCATTGCTCTGCCTCATTCCAAGGGGGTTCAGAGCCTCCTTCCACACCCAGCAGGGCTGTGCCTTCCCAGGCTGGCCCCTGACCCTCCACTCTCCGTGCTGGGTCCCTGTTGTGTGAGCTCCCTGGATGTGGATGCCACATCTCAGGGCAGCTCTGCAGGACCGGGTGTGTGGGGCTGCTGAGCTGCTCCTGGGGTGCTGAGAGGGACTGCAGGCCATAAATTCATAGCATCATGCAACTGTTTGGCTTGGAAGGCCCTTAAAGCTCATCTCATTCCACATCCCTGCCACTAGACCAGGTTGCTTCAAGCCCTGTCCAACCTGGCCTTGGACACTTCCAGGGATGGGGCAGCTGCAGCTGCTCTGGGCAACCTCTGCCAGGGCTTCACCACCCTCATTGTAACACACTTCTTCCTTATATCAAACCTAAATCAACCTCTTTCAGTTTAAAAATGCTCCCCCTTGTCCCAGCCATCCTTTTACTTGGACTTAGGAAGAGGAGCTCAAGGCCCTTGTGCCCAGAGATCTTGCAAAGTCATTTTCCTGATTGAATTTTGGGGAGTTTTCCTACAGAACTGTTTGGTTGCCCCCTTCCTTCCCTACCTTTTCTAACTTGTTGCTGGCGTGGGGGGAAAGAAATGCTCTTGAAGAGTTTTGTGGCTGCAAAACCTCTGTATAACACAGAGCCCTGGAGGTGCCAGGGTGGAGACATGCTGGGGTAGGGCTGCAGCAGTGGGATGAGCTGCCTCCATCCCTGGCCCCAGCCAGCTGGAAAGAACAAGGCAGCTGATTTCAAACCACCTGAAAACCACCTTGGTGTCCTCACATCCCTTTGGGAGAGGCGGTGGAGGAGGTGCAGTTGTTGCCCCCACAGTCTCTGTTCTGCCTGAGGCACCCTTGCTTTGGGTGGATGCTGGGGTGGGGTGAGGGACCAGAGGCCCAGGCAGCCCCAGAGGGGATGGGAAAGTTGGAGAGGGGAGGTGGTGAGCCTTGGGATGGCTTTGTGAGCTGTCCCATTAGTGGGTCAGGCTTGCACGGGGCACAGCACATCCCTGGGCCATGCCCGCGCTGAGGCGTGGAGGCAGCGCCGCTGCTGCCTCGGGGTGCCTGTGACAGGGGAGCAGCGCTGGTTTTCCCAGCTGTCAGTGCTGGTTTGGGGCTTGGGGAGCAGTGTGGGGCTGCTGGGAGCGCTGGGGCTGCTGCCCCTTCCCACAGCCCCCACACATCCCGGCTCCATCGTCAGCCTGACCCCTGATTACACTCCACAGGCTCTGCATCGCTGCCGTTGCCCCAGCAACGTGTCGTCGCCACAGCAACCGTGACAACCTTATGCTCATTAATTTAAAAAGGTTCGCAGTGTAACAAATGAAATAGTTATAAGCTTGTCAGGGTGTTAAGGAGCAGGGGCTGACAACTTGCCCCCCTTGCCTGTGCTGCCGGAGCAGCCTGGCTCTGCCACGGGGTCCCCACCCCAGAGCCGCCTTCATCCCACCATTCCTTCCAGCAATTCCTTCAGGCCGGTCCTTGGAGCAGCCCAGGGACCTCCCCAGGAACGCCCAGGGGCCAGGAGCAGGTGTGGGGAGAGCACCTCATCTTCACCTGAGGCACAGGGAGCCTTGGAGGGTTTGCAGCAATGACATATATATATATATATATATATGTTGGGCCATTCCTGCTGTGGTGTGGCTGATGGAGATGTGGTGTGGGATGGAGCCAGAGTTATCCCCTTGTCCTTCCCCAGGGTCAGCATGGGGTCTGTCAAGGAGGATAATTATTTTCATGCAACGTGTAGCACCTCAGTATCTGCACTATTAAAATTAATATCTTTACCTTTGTACCTAATACGATTGAGAGGGGGAGGATGAACAGATCAAATACATGACTATACACACATATATTCCTCAGGAAACCTGGACAGATCACAGATACCCTGGGTATCCTCAGCTGGGGGAAATTAATCCCAGCTGGCTGAGCCTGGCAGCTGAGGTAAATCAATGTTTCCCTTGAAGTCCTGGGCCAGGTTGCTGACAGGTACAAAGAAGTATTGGAAAGCCGAAGCTGCTGAAGCCAGGGCAAAGGACACCAGTTGAGGATTTGGCTCTTGCTTCATTATATACCACTTTGCTGAAATCTCAGCGGATTTCAAGTTGACCAAACCCCTTTAATCTCAAATAAAGGCCATTCTCTGGCTTTTTGTAAGTGGAAACACGAAAGGAACTGGATTTAAAAAAAATCCTGCCATTGCAATTCTGCTTGGCAAGCTGAGAATAAGGTCATTTTTCAGCAAGAAAAGTATCCGTTCAGTTAAAAATAAAAATGGTGAGTTCTGGGCCACATTCGTTCCTGATGGAAGCTGGTGCTGGGATTGCACTGGTTTTTGTTAGCTGGGACCCAGCATTTCCCAGCTCTGACACAGCCCCTTGTGCCAGACAAGTGTTGGTTTGGGATCGGGGCCTGTCCCTTGTTTTGGCTCCCGAGCCACTCTCCTCACGATCACCCAGCGGTTCCAAAGCCCAGACCCTGGTCCTGCAGGCCAGCACTGAGCAGGCTGGAGCTGGTGCCAGAGGATTCCTGTGGCAAAGGGGAGGTGGCAACTGCTAGGGCTTCAGGAGGGGAAATCCAGTGAGCACCTGGCTGCTTGTTTCCTTGCCTCCAAGAGATCCTTCAAAACCTTTCTCAATAATTAAACAAGCAAGGCCTAAAAATAGCACCAATATCTATTATATGTGGCAGAATAATTTAAGGGGAGAGAAGGGAAGAAAGTGTCCTCAGTGTCCCAAACTTCCCCCCTCTCCCCAAACCTCAGTGGGCTCCTGATGAAGGCAGGGAGGCTGCTGGATGTCAGGAGCCCCAGGCTCTGGTGGCAGGTGGCTGAGATGCCTTCCAAAGCAGAAAGGTTTGAGGAGGTTTTGTTCCCTGGAAGAGGCTCTTTGGCAGCTGTTTATGCCATGGTGGGTTTTGGAAGGGCACAGAAGCCTCAGCTGCGGGTCCCAGGCTGCAGTGAAGAAGGTCTGGAACTCAGACCGATGGCTGGAAGCATATCCACCCTGGGCACTGGCAGTGGGCACCCTAGGTCTACCCCAAAATAAGCTGGTGGCACAGTTTGTTTGGTGGCAAATGCCACTGTGACAGCTCAGGAACAGCATCCCTGGGAGCGGCAGCTGGAGCCTTAAATCTGCACTCTCCTGAGCTCTTGCTTATCTCCAAAGCTCCCAGCACTGGAGAGGGGCTGTGGTGGAGCAGATAAACCCATCGCTTGCAAGGGGCTGCTGGAGCCTTGGCTTGAGGGAAAGGCAGTGAGGTGAGGCCCTGGACTGGGGGAACTTGGCCCTGGGGGGTGCTGGAATTCAGGGCTCGCCTCGTGGTCCCTGGAGGGGGCTCGCAGTGCTCTGGCTGATGTGGAGAATCAAAATGAGACTCTGTGCCAGCAGTACCATGGCACTGCAGTGTGACAAGGGACTGCCACACTGAGAGTTGGTGATGATCCCCACTGGGAGCCAGCAGGGGTAACTGGGATGGCTTGGTTGAGATGCCATGGCAGGTTAGCCAGGATGCTGTGCCAGGGATAGCCAGGATGCTGTGGCAGGGAGTGCCAGGATGCCATGGCAGGGATAGCCAGGATGCTGTGCCATGGAGAGCCAGGATGCCATGGCAGGGAGAGCCAGGATGCCATGGCACGTTAGGCAGGATGCCATGGCAGGGATAGCCAGGATGCCATGGCAGGGATAGCCAGGATACCAGCAGGGAAAGTCAGGATACCATGGCAGGAATAGCCAGGATGCTGCACCAGGGTTCACTGGGATGCTGTGGCAGGCACACCGTGATGAAGAAAGCTCTTGCAGCATGGAGAAGCCGTGTAGAAGGGGAGCAGGGCTGAACCCTGGGGGATTCCTGGGAAGAGGAGAAGGGGAATGGAATAGGAACGGACAACAGCCCCTGGGACAGAGGTGGGGGGAACAAATGTGCAGCTTCTCGATCCCCATTTGGGGCATCCCAGGACCTGTTCATTGCCCGGACAGTGTAGCCAGCCCAGCCCCCCAAAACTCCTCACAGAGAAAGGCAAACAGCTCAGCCGTGCGTTGCATAACCAGGAAAAAAGGCGTCCTCGTCCTCGGAGCCGAGTGGCTGCCGGCCAACTTTGGCATTAAAGTGGAGCAGAGGATACCGGGAGGGGAGCGCGGATTAGGCGGGGAGGAGACGGGATCAAGTGAGCAGCAGCGAGGGCAGGCTGGCCGCAGCCTCACGGAGGGTCACGGGCCCCAGGGGCACGGCCAGGAGCGATCCAGCCTCACCCCGGGCCGGATCTGCTGCGGAGCCCCGGGCACCTCCCGGACCCACGGCGGAGAGGCTGCCCTGACTCACGGCTGATAAGGGACTCACCCAGGAGAGGCTTTTTGTGTGCGATGGGCTCAGTTTGTGCAGGTTTAACTGGCTGGGCGATGGGGAGGCGCCGGGCCCTTTCATTAGGGCCAGGCATGTGTGCAGGAATCCCAGAGAGCTTCTCCGGGGGATGGAGATCCTCGTGTTCAGCACCGAGGTTCTGGCTACAGAGACCCGGATCTTTGCTCTCTCTGAGCTGCTGAGTGTGGAGCTGCTCTGGATCTCGCACTGATTCAGCAAGATGTGAAGGCTTGTAACTTTTGGGAGTTCTTGGAAATTGGGCTGCTACCAGTCAGCGGCTACTCCTACACACGGAGGAGATACACTTGCCTGGGGAGCTTCTGGAGCTCTACCCGCTGGCTGCTGCAGCCACTGCCTGCACCAGAACAGGGCTGCAGTTTTACACTGGGAAGAAAAAGTAGAGATCAAGTTAATTTAAAATTGCAAGGTGCTCCGAAGTGTTCCCAGTCTCCATTAGCTGATCAGCATTGTGCGGGGTGCTAAAAGATGCTTACCTAGCTGATAAACCCCCAGCTGCAGGAGATGGGGGGTTCTGCTGTGCCTGTTTTGCCCCAGGAGCTGCTGCTGTCCCAGCTGGAAACCTCCAACACAGACCAGCAAAGCTGCCGCCAGCTTGGGCTGAGCTAAACCCCAGCTGGGTTTGCTGCCTGTAGAATCACAGAATTACAGGCTTGTTTGGGTTGGGAGGGACCTTAAAGCTCATCTCATTCCATGCCCCTGCCATGGGCAGGGACACCTTCCACTATCCCAGGTTGCTCCAAGCCCTTGAACACTTTTTGACCTTGAACACTTCCAGAGATGGGGCAGCCACAGCTTCTCTGGGCACCGTGTGCCAGGGCCTCATCAACCTCCAAAGAGAGGAGTTTCTTCCTAAAATCTCATCCTCTGGACTTGCTCCAGCAGCTCCATACCCTTCCTGTGCTGGCGGCCCCAGAGCACTGCAGGTGGGGTCTCACCAGAGCTGAGCAGAGGAGCAGAATCCCCCCCTTTAGGTGCTGCCAGTGCTGTGGGATGAGCCCCACATATGTGGCACAGCACTGTTTGCATTGGCTGCCAGCTTGTATCGCCAGGTCACATCGAGCTTCTCGTTCCACAACAGCCCCAAGTCCTTCTCTTTTGGAGATTTCCCACCAGGGTTTGGCCCTGGTGGTCACCCCACAGAGCGTCAGCCCTGGTGAGCAGATCCCACACCCTGCAGCAGGGTGAAGGCAGCAGTGTGCCGGGGTGGTTGGCAAATAGTCCTGACCAGTGGCCAAGCCAAGGCAACACTGATGCTTTGCAACAGCAGCGGGGTCCTCGCCCACCCCTTTGAACTTACCAGGTGTTCTCCAAACGTAGCAGCCATGGTGGCCCAGCTCAGGACTGATGACTGTCCCCTTGGCTCGGTGCCTGGAGTAGTGTGTCAGGGAGGATGAGGATGGTCTGTTGCCAGTGAGTGTGCTGCTGGCCCCGGTGATGCTCGTGCAGGGCTGCCTCTGTCTGTTGCCCGCAAGGGGTGGCCCCAACTTAGGGTGGCTGCTTTCTGCAATTTGAGTTATTTTAATTTTCCCCCTCCCCTCTCTCGTGGTGGCTCCTGTTTGAGGGCTCACCACGATGGTTCCCACTCACCCATCTGTCTGCCTTTGGAACCTGAGCATTCCACAGGCTGGGTGCGAGCTGGCAGTGCCAGCGCTGCTGGAGGCACTGGGCAGGGGCTGGGGATGCTCGAGGGAGGAGATTCAGGGCTGCAGTTTCTGCCATGGGGAGCTGAAGGGCAGTGTGTTTGTGCTCAGCTTTGCATCAAAACCAGGGTCAGAGCCAGGAATCTCTGTCCCCCGAGAGCCTTGCAGTGCCAGCGCCCCTGGCACACAGCCCAGGCTTCCCGGCCTTGGGTGCAGGATCAGGGCGAATCCCGTTTTAAGGCAAAAGGTTATGGGCGGGAAGGAAGCAATCACAAAGCAAACACCGCAGCCTTCTCCAACCTCACACGGCTCTGGCACAATAAATAGAAGGGACAAAAATAGCCCCCCATGCTGCAGCGTGGACACAGCAAGGAAGCCGGGCTGTGCTTTGGGGTGGGGGCTGTTCTCCCTCCCACCCCGACGCCCGGAGTCACGGCCAAGGGGACGTCCTGCGCTGCCAGACAATATCCTGGAGCAGAAATGATGAGCGGGCTTCAGGGAAGGTACCCGAGCCCTTGTAAAAGTCACTTCACCCCGCACCTGAGCCCTTGCAAAACTCGCTGCATCCCACGCCTTGGCAGAGCACTGGCACTTTTCCTGCGTGCAAACCCTGTTCCCAGCCCCCAGGACCCAGCTGAGCTGCACCGTAATTCGGGCAGAGGCAAAGCCCAGATGTGAAGGCACAAGGACTGGCTGGGGGCCCGGCAGCCGGGAAAAAACACGCGAGCCTGGCTCTGGCTTTGGGAGCGGGTTTGGGGAGCCTGCACGTCGAATGCAAGCTGCCTTCCCTGGCCAGCAGAGCTCCTGGTCCCCATTTGGGGTGGGTTTGGAGCACGGCGGGGAGGAGGGGAGGATGCAGGCATGGACCGGGAAGCAAAACGCGTTCACACTCCCGTGCAAGCCTGGCGATGGGCGAGAAAAAGCCTCCTCTTCCCCCAGCCTGCTCCGATTCCCCCTGGGGCGAGCCAGCGGAGCCCTCCCGGCGGCTGCAGGACCCGCTTTGGGCGGGGGGCTCGGCGGGGCCGCCCCTCCCCGCACGGCCCCGCTGCTGGGGCGCGCAGCTGGAGCCCTCCCAGGGCCGTGCCGCTTTAACCTGCCTCTCCCACGTGCTGTCTGGTTGTGCTGGAGACGGTGACGCAGGCAGGACGTCAATGGACGCTGTGGGAGAATTTAGACTTGGAGAGGAAGGGGGGCAGGGAGGAAAGGAGCGCTCGCAGGAGCGGGGGCCGGCGGGACCCCGCAGCCGGCCTGCCAGGGGAGCATCGCCGCAGCTTCGTCCGTGCGGTGTCCCCCCGTCCCCCGGGGTGCTCCGGGACCTCCGCCAGCTGCCGGGGCAAATAATCCTCGTCCCGCGGCCAGGCCGGGTGGGCGGCGGGGGGGCGCTCCCTCCCTGCCCGCTGTCCCCACGCCTTGTCACCACACGTGTGCCACCCTGGGCACGGCCCCCCAGCAGGGCACGGCTCCCCAGCAGGGCACGGGTGGCCCAGCGCTGGTTGGCACAGGCCCTGGGGCTGTCCGGGGCTGTCCCTCGGCTGGGAGATGGGAATGAGCCCGTGAGAGCAGCTCCGTGCCTGCTCCTGTCCCCGTCCCAGGGCAGCACCGGCACCCTGGGCCCGGCTGATGTGGAATGACAGAGGAGCTCCGTCCCCCTCCCTGCTTTCAGCTCTGCTT
This sequence comes from Poecile atricapillus, assembly GCF_030490865.1. NCBI lineage: Eukaryota > Metazoa > Chordata > Aves > Passeriformes > Paridae > Poecile > Poecile atricapillus. The sequence continues at coordinate 2,986,794 of NC_081281.1, read as the reverse complement.
ACCAAGGGCACCCGCACTACCAGGGACAAGCTGGCAGCAGCATTTCCACTCCAGCGGGGGATGAGATGAGCCACGAACTCTGATTCCTCCCTGCATCCAGCCCCAATCTTTAAGAGCTAAACTGGTCCCCCCAAAACTTGCATGGAACTCTGCTCCCACTTGGTTCAGAGGGAGGAACACTGGGCAGAGAGAGGCAAAAAGTCGTGGTGAAAAGGAGGCTGGAGATGCTGCTCCACAAGACAAGACTCTGCTCTTGGTCTCTTGGCTTTGCCCCCAGCCCTCACCCCCCTCCCCTCCCTGAGCTCTGTGCAGAAAAGGAACAAATGTCTTTCCCACTTTAGGTTTTTGGGTGCCTTTTTTATTTTTTTATTAGCCTGAGGGTGTAGGTGGCTGCATATCTTGGAGGGCCCAGGAGTCCTGCCTCCTTCCTGCTGGCATAGGGTAAGGGAAAGCAGTTTCCACTGTCAAGAGGCTGCACACCAGCTGTACAAAGCAGCAGCCTGGTGTGGGAAGGGAGTTACTCAGCATTCGGTTCCCAAGAGGAAAAAAAAAAAAAAAAAAAAAGCAAAAAAAAAAAAAGCAGCTCAAACTGACTTTCCAAAATACTTTGAGGTTCATAGTAATGTTCTCGTCTTTGTCTCATAAATATCCTGGGTTGGATCCTTCCCTCGTTTTCATCCCATAACTCAAAGAGAAGCACCAGAGCGCGGCTGCTGCATGTTATTCTGACTATTTTTATTTTTTATTTCTTTGGATACATGATCTCAGTTGATTGGAAAACAAACCCCAGAGAATCCTTGAGGAGAGACTGCAAACAGCTCTTGGTGAGATGACTAATCCCATCTCTATCTAAACCAACAGCATGCTAAAAATAGCCTTATTTCTAACAATAAATATAATAAAATAACTAACTGACAACAAACAGCCCCAAAAAGCCAAACACACTGAAAAGTCCACTAGAAATACATAGTGGGATGGGTGAAGGAGCCAGCAGGAAACTGTGTCACTGAGTCAGAGGGGTGGTGGTGGCTGAGGTGCCCATGCCACCAGTGATGCTTGGTCAGATCCGGCCCCTTGTCTCTCGCCCTGGTGCCTTTGCTCTCTTTGTCCCAGATCAGTGTGAGGAAGGTACATGGGCACCAGACCCACGGGAAGCTCATCCCAGGGTCACCATCCTGGCCTCGAGCACCTGTCCTGCAGTGGGACTCCCTACCCCAGCTCTGGGTGCAGGTCCATCACCCCCTGGCTTGCTCCGTGCCCACCAGCCTCCCCGGGCCCTGAGCTCACCACACACCTGGGATAATTTGGATAATTTGCCTCCTACTTCCACACACCAGGAGCCTCCCACACCCAGCATGTTGCAAAACAACCCCCTCAGCTGAGTCACTGGCATCGTGGAACTTCTTCCTGCCCTCCCGGCCTGGGATGGGGCTCAGGGCAGAGCCTGCCATGACAAACAGCTGTGATGGGAGCACACCCCAGCCCCATCCCGTGTCACCCCAGGCCTTTGGGGAGGAAACTGAGTGTTTTGGGCTTGTACAGTGTCCTGTGTTGTGGAGGTCAGTGCAGAGGGAGCTGCTGCATTAATGGGGATCATCTGGGTGAAAAGACAGTGACTCTGCCCCTATGCCGGGCAGCTCCCCGTGCTGGTTTTGTGCTCCAGTGACACTGGGAACACTCATATTCCCAGTGCTCCAGCTGAATGTGACCCAACAGGGCTGGGACATCCCTGTCCCTGCCCCGTAGCCCCCCTTGAGCTGGGACAGGGGCTTTGTATGTGACAGAACCATCACTCAATATTCTTACGGGGCACTGGAGTTGCACCAGATGCGTGCTGGCTCCATCGTCACCAGTATGGAAGGTGGGCTGAATTCTGCCAGTCAGGGGAACCCATGAAATATCTGCTGTGGAGGCTCTGACCCCTGGTACCAGTCTTTTTCTGCCAGAACCAGTCCCATACCAGCCTGATTTTTATTTTTACTGCTTTGTGTGGCACGTGGGAGCCTGCCCAGGCCCGCCGTGCCACATGTGTTCCTGGGAAAGGAAAGCCTGTGCCCCATGCTGACCCCCAGCCCTGCCATATGGCACTCCTCCAGCATTCCCAGCAGCGGGAGAGCTCATCCAGCGGGATCACCAGCTCCCACCACGCCACTCAGTGCAGAGCTGGGGTGTAGGTGGGTGGTCTGCCTCCCCCCAGCCCCAAGGATGCTTGTGCCCACCGCCGATACTGCTCTGAGACACGGACACAGTGGTGAGACAGGAGCAGAACCAGTTACCTAACCCCCTAAAAAAACAGATCCCTGCCCCAATTCACAGCCCCAAACTGTCCTGGCACAGAGGTGGGAGTCACTGTTTGACCTGTTGGGTTTCTTGTGGGTAGCACAGAGCGATTTCTCTGGGTTGCAGCTACTTTAGGAGCTGGCAGTGTAGAGCCCCAGCTTGGAGCAGGGTCTGGATGCTGTGAGGAGCACAGCGAGCCCGGTGCCGGTGCCATGTGCTCGGCTGAGGATCCGAAGGGCCGGGTTAGGGCTGGGAACTCCGGGAGCCCAGTGCAGCCCCTGGGCTGTGTCCGGACAGCGTTGCACCCACGAGGGCTCCGTGCCGGACACAGGACTGGGACCTTCACGGGCAGCTGGTGTCGCCTGTGTAGCTTTAGGGACGCTCGGGCCCTACAGACACACTGTCCTGAGCCCGACCCCCCATGGAAGCCGGGGCAGAACCCACCGTGCCCCCATCACCCCGGGGCAGCAGCTCCGGCCGCGGGGCCGGCCCAGACGTTCCTGCCCACCCTGGGGAACACGAGTGGGACCAGGCCAGACCCCGAGAGGGGAGATCCCGGCTCAGCACACCCCGCCGCCGGCTACGATTCCCCCCGGCCGGCTCATTGCACCCTCGGGCCTGGCTCGGCCCCCGGCTCAGCCCCGCTAGGCCCCGGTTCCCCCCCCCGGCTCGGCCCCGGTTCCCCCCCCGGCTCAGCCCCGGCTCGGCCCCGGTCCCACCCCGTCCCCCCCGGCCGCGCTCGCTCCCCCCCGCCGCGGCCATTGGCCGCCCGCGCCGCCGCCGCCGCCCCTGACGCTGGGCCGGGCCCGGCCATGGTCGCTCCCCGCCGGCTCCGCCGCAGCCCCGGCAGCGGCCGGTCCGCGCCCCGCTCAGGTGGGTCCCTCCCGCTCTCGCGCTTCTTCGCCGTCGGCTTTTTCCCCTTCTTCTAATTGTTATTTTTAATTATTTTTTGATTTCTTTGAACGTTTCGCGATTCTGGCGCGACTTCCGAGAACGCCACCCTTCCCCCCCACCCCCCTTTCCCCGGGCGGCCTTAGGGGGGGCGCGGAGCCCCGCTGCTCCCGGCTGTGTTTGGGGTGGGGGGAGCGGAGGGACCCCCCGAGTCCCGCTCCGCTCGGAGCCGCCCCGAGGCGCGGGGATGGGCGGGGGCGGGAGCAGCGGCGGCGGCGGCGGCAGCGGCACATCCTCCCCCCGCGCCCCCCTCCTCCCTCCTCCCCCCTCGGCTTCAAAACAAACCGTCACCAAAATGGTGCAGAGGTGAAGGAGGGAGCGGGAGGAAGGGGAAGAGGTGGCGGCTCGGCCTGGGCGCTGCGAGGACAGGTGAGGTGAGGGCGGCGCGGGACGCGGGACAGACACGGGGGGACGCGGGACACACACGGGGGGACGCGGGACACACACGGGGGGACGCGGGACACACACGGGGGGACGCGGGTGCCGGGTGCGGCACACAGGGATGGTCCCGCTGGGTGCTGGCGGTGGGATGGGGGCAGCGCTGGCGGTGCCCACCCCGCTCGGGGGCGGCGGGACCCCGGTGGTGACAGACCGAGAGCCCACCCGCGACACTGCGTCCACTCCCCAGTGAGACCCGCTGCGGCCTGGCGGGAGCCAGGGAGAAGCAGGGCCCAGTGGATTTCGGGGGCCGCGGGGTGCCCTCCCTGGCAGGACATAGGGTGATGACATGGGGACTGTGGGGGGACCCGCCGGCGAGGCTCCGGGTGCCGATGGGGGCTGCGGTTTGATTGGCAAGAGCAGATTTTGGGAGAGCCGGCGGTAAATCGAGTCCTGGAGTGTCCATGCCTTGGCCGTGCGCCGGCTCCGGAGCCGACAGCTGGGATTGTTTGTCCGGGGGGGGCTCAGTGCCTCTGCTCCATCCGACGGCGGCCGGAGCCGGGTATCGTGGTGGGTCCGAACCGCGTCACTGCTGCCGCTGCCTCCGCGGGGACCGAGCGCTTCCTTGGCCGGAGGGACCGGCGATGCTGAGCAGGGATGCGGTGACAGGGCATCCGGCATCTGCGGCTGTTCGGCATCTGTGACGCCGGTTCGCCCGCAGCTTATCCCTTCCCTGCAGCTCCCAAAGCCCTTTGGCTTTGTGGTTGGTTTTTATTTTTTATTTATTTTCCTTTTGTCCCCTGACACACCAGAGCAGCACACGGTCACATGTTTGCCACACACGCAGCTGTTTCCCCTGCACCCCTGGAGCCCTTTAGTACCCCCAGCTCTGCACGGCCACCAGCTGGGCTGTCCCCTCCTCTTCATCCTCCACAAGTGTCGGAGCTGCCATGCGGTTTTGGCTGGTGACTCCCCCTTGCTGTGGGCAGGGGTCTGGGTAGGGACAGAGACACACCTGTGCTGGTGCAAATTCCCCTGGCACTTCAGCTCAGCACCTCTGCCTGCTCCCACCCTGGGAAGGCCTGATCCTGTCCCTCCAAAGCCCCTTCTCCTGCACTGTGTGGCTGTATGTGGATTTTTCGGCTGGTGTTGTTGTACCGAGGTGGGTGTTCTCAAACCACTGTCCCAGGACAGCCATCCTGAAATCCTGCTGCTTGAGGGGGAATGGGCTCAGAGGATGCTCATCAGGCCAGGGGTGCAGGTTTTGGGTGTAGGTAAGGGTTATTCTGGTTATGTTCTTTCCTTCCCTTAGCTGATTTGGTGCTGATAGCCCTGGCCTGGGAGCACTGAGCTGCCCCTGTCTCTTTGGAGCTCCAAAGTGAGCTGCTTGCCCTCCCCACAGGATCACTGCCATGGGCTCCTGAAGGTCACAGACCTCTGAATGGGCCTCATGGATTCTCCTTTCCACCCCCACCACCTTGCCCTTCAGCCCCTGCAGTTGTCGCGGCGTTGCCGAGCTGAGGTATCTGCACTTGTGCCGGCTCCGAGCAGGTGGCCGATGTCCCCGCAGCGGTGGGGGCCGCTGCTCGGGTTTCGCTGGTGCCTCGGCCACAGCAGAGATTTAACGTGCTCATGTTGAAGGGGCATTAGCTCCCGTGTCAGGTGGCTCGGGGCTTCCACCCCTGCCCGGGCTCTCCCCCGGCACAAACCGGCTCGGGGGCTCCTCATGCTGAGTGGTCACGTCCCTGTGTGTGCTCAGTCCTGCTGGGGGGCTCTTGGGACCTTGGGAAGTGCTGGCTTTGTCAGTAGGTGACCTTGGGCACGTCCCTTTGCTTCCCCATGCTTTGGTGTTGTTCTTGGAATGGGGGAGGTGGTTAATGTGTTTAATCCCCCCCTCCTCACTGCTGTGGGGCTCCTGGCTCCTCTTGGGAAGTGCAGCTGCAGAGCTGGAAAGGGCTGTTGCTATTTCGTGCTGTCCCCGAGCGGGCAGGGCAGAGGCAGGGACGGTGCTGGAGTCACCCAGGGTGTATTTTTCCCAGGCTGCCAAGTGAAACAAGTGGGGTCTGAGTCTCATTTAATGCTGCAGCCCTTTACTGTGACTCTGGCAACATAAAGGAGCCTAAATATGGTCATAAACTGCATCCACTTCAAGGTCCCTTCGTGCTGCCAGGGCAGCCTCACAGCGGCTTTGTGAGAGGGAGAACAAAGCCGAAAGTGTCGGATGAAAAGTACGGGAGCGGGACCCAGCTGCCGCGGTGCTGGTGTGTGCCGGGAGCCGGTGCCGGCAGCTGCCTGCCAGGGAGGTGTGGATGCTGCTGCAGGCCCTGGCTCACGAGGGAAGGATGGGCATGAGGCTGGGGGGAGATGCTGCTTGGCACATCCTGAAGGAACAGGAGGGCTTCAGCTAGGTGTGGAGGGCTCAGCTACAAGCTATCATCTGGCAGCCTGCGCGAGTCATTTGAACCTAAAAGAGCATCTGTGGTGAGGGGCAGAAATTGCTTTTCCCTCTTTTTTTTTTTCCAAGCCAGAGTGCTTCCCTGGGTCAGGTTGGCAGTGCCTGGAGTGTGTTGGGAGGAACCTGCCGTGGGGTGCTGCGAGGCATCTCTCTGTGATGGATTGCAGGGACGTGGCTGTTCTGGGAATGAAGGGGAAAGAGGGAGAGGGGTGTGGGTTGCTGACATTGAATCCGTTCCCCCGGAGCAATGCTGCCCCACTGGGTGCCCCCATCAGTGGTGGTGGGATGCCATGTGGAGCTGGCCTGGAAGGTGGTGCCTGAGGCTCAGAACTGAGCAGGCAGCATCCCGTTAAATCCTGTTAATACCCAGGAGTGCACACGGAGGTGACCCATGGCACGGTGAGCTGTGCAGGCAGCGATGGGGCTGCCATGTCGATGCTGTGCCGGACTTCCCCATCTGCAAGCAGAGCTAAAAATATCCCCCTGCCTCGCCCCGCCGCTGTCCCATCTGTTCAGAGGGTGAACTCCTCGGGCCAGGGGCTCTTTCTTATTTTTATCGCTATTTTGGCAGTTCCTGGAGGCTGAGCCATCCCGAGTTCAGAGGTGACTCTATTGTAGATGACAGTCCTGCTCCCGGGAAGGTTCAGCTCTGCCGCTGAGCCCGACGCGGTGAGCAGAAAGCAAGTGAGGAGGAGGAAGGGGAGGAGGAGGAAGGCTGTGGAGGCACGGAAAAGTGTGCTGGTGAAGCACCCCTGGCTGTGCTTGCCCTCCCTGTGCCAGCAGGACTGTGGGGTGCGTTGCCCCCTTAGCTCCCTCCAGCACTGTCTGGGATTTCACCACTCGATGTGACTCTCGGGTTTGGTTTTGTTTTTGCCTTTCCTTTTTTCCTCTAATTAGAGAAGCTCTCAATAAAAAGCTGAGATTTGTTAATCACTTTGTTTGATCAGAGCTCAGGCACTGCTGAAGACCTCTAGGTTTTTCCCTCTGCCTGTGTGAGCAGCAGTTTGCTTTTGCTTTCAAGATGGATCTCGCCGTCTGCCTGCCAGCAGCTCTGCCTCCCCGGATCTGTCGGTTTGCATCTTGCACTCCACTTTGCTTTGCTTGTGGTTCTTTAATTTTTCCTTTCTCCTCACTCTTGGTGTCTCCCTGCTGTAGCTCCCCACTGCTTGCAAAACAGACAAGAGCCTGCATCCTTTAAAAAATCCTATAAAAGGTGCCCACTTGGAGAGCAAAGGTTTGATAAATACTCCAATTTGGAGTGATTTATTTTGGGGGTGGGGTCTAGGTTTGCTTTCTCTTAAATGGGGGTTCAAAAGATGAAGGACTTGGGTCTCTAAGCTGCATGGGAACAGTTTTTTGGGGAAACTTGGCCTGTTTTCATGTGGGTCACGACAAGGCTGGGGGGGATACAGCAGCTGCTCCACAATTCCCAGGCTGCTTCTGAGCTCTGGGTGAGCACCTTCCCCTATATAAAAGGGGGCAATGAGATGAGGTGCATGCAATGGTGGTGGGTCCTTGCTGCCACCATCTGTGTCACCCAGAGGGGCCTGGTCACGGTGACATGTGCTGGTTGTGTTGACTGCTGGAATGCTGGAAGCTGGGTACTGCCATGGTGCCCAGTGGGACTTTAAATATCTTCGTGGTCCTCAGGTCCCCGGTGGAGCGGGCGTACGGTGCTGCTGGTTTGCTGCATGGTGAGAGGTGCTGGAAGGGTGGGATGATGCCTGTGCTGGGATGTGTCAGGCTCCTGTCACCACCCAGGAGCCACCGTGGTGTCCCATCCCGAAGCAGCCGGACCAGACTGTGCCGGGGCCGCACGTTTCACTCTTGGTGCCGAGCAGGACACGTAGGATTTCCCAGCCTGCAATTAGCCCTCGGTTTTCCCGGAGCTGGCACGAGGCCCTGTGCATGGAGGGGGTCGGCAGCCCCCGTGGCCCGACCCTCCTTGCTTTAAGTGAGCAGCCGTAGCTGGAGTGCAGAGGTGGGGAGCTGAGCCCCTGCCATCAGCTGTGCCCTGGCAGCCCAATCCTGCTGGCACAGAGGCTCAAGGTCAAAGCTGGGCACAGTGGCTTTGGGCCGCCGCTGGGCATGAGCCGGCGCAGGGTGGAAGCACTCCCACCTCCTGTCCTGAGTCAGTGGTGGTTGGGGTTGGAAAGGGGGTAATTAAATGACCTATTTCTGGGCAGGGAGGAAGAGGAGGAGGAGGAGGAATTGTTTCTCTTTCCAGAGCTTCAAACAGCTTCCTGCAAGCGTCCGGCACAGAGCCCAAACCGCTTCCAGGAGGAGGTGCCTGCAGCCCCCCCAGCTGGGGTGCTTGGGGCATGGGTGGGGAGCTGGGGGCTGTGGGGAAGGGTGAACTCCCACTGAAGCACTGCTGTTGCATCAGCCTTTTTTATTTGGAAGGAGGCAGGACAAATCCATGGCTTCCGAATTATTTTTTTCCTGTTTTTTCCATCCCCAAAAAGTAGTAATGAGATTTGGGAAGTGGCACCTGCCTGTGGGGCCAGGTCCCTGACCCGAGCCGAGCCCACCCCAGGGCTGCCAAGGCATCAGCTTAGGATTCCAAGTGGGATTCCACCTTCTCCTCTCTCCTCCTTCTGCCACAGGGGGATTATCAGCATCTCCTTTGGGATGGATCCTGCAGCTCACTGCCCTGGGTGCTGGGGCCATGGGCCTGGAGGTACCTGCTCCAGAGGGTGTGGTGGAGCTTCAGGTGCAAGGTGTTATTGATAGGTACAAGCAGTGGTTATAAATAGTCCTGCTTGGAAGTTTTCATCTTCTTTTTAAATGGAAGTGCCTTTTGGAACAAAGTGACTTTCTTCCATCCTTTTCAAAAAAGCATCTTTTTTCTTTTCTTATTTTGAAGATAAATTTTTTCTTTTTACTCTTAAATTTTTTCCTTTCTAGTTATTGGAAGACTTCAGGGAAAAATTGCTAGGCGCCATACCCAGGAACACATCCCATGTTGTGCAGGTGGGGAAAATATGTGGGGTCAGATTCATCTGGTTTGGTTTTCCTTAAAGAAGAAATTGAGAATTGGAAATGTTCATGGTATCAGTGAGAATTTTCTATCAAAGCAGACAAAATCTGAGGGGCTGAACAAAACAGAGGTTGCTTAAACCTGCTGCATCAAGTGTAAAAAAAAATGTAAGTTAAAGAAATTAATTGGATAAAGAACTTCTGTTCAGTAAAATACTGGCAACGTTTCTGAGTTTCTGTCTGGAATTTTTCAGTTGTAAAACCTGAAATCCTCTCCCACCCCTAGCAGTAACCTTGAGACATGGTGCTGGAACAGGAGTTTCCACTGGCAGGGAAGAAAAAAATTGAAATAGAGAACGTGGACAAATTATTTTGACCGACCAGCCTTTTTTTATTTTGCATGGGCAGTCACTGAGACCATCCTGCCCCACTGTGCTCAGTGCTGGGAGCAGGAGATAAAGTGCTGTGATGAGGGGCTGGGACAGGGAATGGCAGGGATCAGGCTCCAGGCATGGCTGCTCTTGGTCCATGGTGGCATCCATGGGGAAGGACCTTCTGCAAGCTTGGGACGGCCAAGAAATGGGTGTTTTCCACCCATTTTGGGTGTACAGAGGCAGAGAGTGGCTGTGTGTTTGTGTAACTATAGGTGAGGCTGAGCTGTTGTCCTTTGTCTAAATATTGTGATAAATGTCCCCGTGGAGCTGGTACCCACAGGCTTCTTGCTGGCATCTGAGCAAGCTGCCAGCCCCAGGAGGAGCAGCCCGCTTCGTTGGAATTCCAGTGGCTGGGAATGGAGTCCATCCCTGGCTGTGGCATCCTGTGGCACCTCCTCTAGGTGGGGACCCTGATGCTGCTGGGCTTGGTGATGGGTGCCAGGTTGGAGTGGCTGAAGACCCCACAGCTTGTTAAAATCGCGGTGTTGCTGGAGCCTGGCTCTGCCACAAGCACCCTCCTCCTGCTGGGAACCATGTGCGGATTTTTGGCCTTTAGAATTGCCCTGCAGGGAGCTCTGGCTTTGGCTCTGTCGGACACGGAGCCTGACATGGGGTGCTTGGACTGTTTCAGAACTTGCTGGAAGAACCATGGGGGAAAGGAAAGTGTTTGTGTGTCACTGAGTGTCTCTGGTGCTGGCACCACTGGGGAGGTCGTGGAAGTGAGGAGTTGCCTCTAGGCACAGTTATCACAGACTCATGGAATGGTTCAGGTGGGAAGGGACCTTTAAAATCATCTCATTCCAACCCTCGGGTTTATCCCAGGAGATAAACCACATATTCCCTGGAGACACATCTCTGCCCCTAGGATAACCCTGCAGTAGCAGCAAATTTATTTCAATAACTGGAGCAGGATGTGGAAGGGTAGGGTGAAGGAAGGGCTTGCTTGGACGTGAGCTTGGGGCAGTTTTTCCTCGAGTATTCCAGTGTGGAGCAGCACTTGGGATCACACGGACAGTGTGTGCATGCCAGCTCTCCTCTGAGAGCGTGGAGAAATGTCCATGGGGAAGGGCTCAGGGGCTTGGGATACAGCCAAAGTCAGGCCTCATCTCCAGCTTCATCCCCTGGGGGATGCTTTCCCAGAGAGCTCCATGTGCCACTGGACATCCTGCTTTGCATGACTGAGGAGGATTTGACGCCTCATCTCCAGGGTTTTAAGCACAGGGATCAATCACGGATCCATCCGGATCCATCCTCAACCTTCCCTGACTCGGCACGGCCGTCCTTCCCACGCGCCGGCAACGAGCCGCCGGGAAAACTAGCACCTCTCGGCTCGCTGGATCAAAAATATCCCCAGTCCTGCGTGGATGCCGCTGCCAAGATGGGGAGCGGAGCCGGCGCTACCTCTTAGCAGAAATCTGTCGCCTTGCTCGGCAGTGGGGAGGCTGGGAGGGAGGCTGGGAGGGAGGCTGGGATCTGCGGAGCGCCGAGCCCCAGCGCTTTCGAAAATAGAAGCAGAACAAATGGTTGGAGCAAGATGCTGGTGGTGAAGGCAGCCAAGGCCTCTTCCTGCGGCAGCTGGTGGCTGCTTCTTGCTCCTCCATCAATCCTTTCCCCAGAGCTGGCGTTTCCTTGCGGGGAGGGGAGAGGTGAACATCTGGCTCTTGGGGCGGCCTGGGGCGCGGCGATGCTTTATTGGGGTTGGTGTTACGCCGCGGGGTTTTGGTACCGTTCAGCTTTGAGCTGTGAGGATGGCAGGGCAGGAGGGGATTCAGTCGGTGTGAGAAAAGGAGATGGGGAATCGGGAGGTGCCAGTTCCTGAAGGGATTTTATCCCAAAAGAATGGGACAGGTGCTGGGTACGGTGTGGCAGCAGGTGCTGACCGGGTGTCAGACAGCTGAGCACAGACGTGCTCCCACGGGAGGGGTGGGGATCCCAGTGGGGTGAGTTCCTGGTTGTTCCTGAGGGTCCTGGGGGTGGTGGGAGCTGCATTCAGGTGCTGCTGGGGAAGGGCCAAGGGCTGGGTTCCTCACCTCCTGCTTTCCCTTTGGGGATGAAGCCGCTCGTCCTCGCACCAGCCACTGACACCCAGGAGAGGAAAATGGAGAGCCCAGCTCTCAACACAGATTGAGAGACTGGAAAAATTCTGCTAGCTGCCCTCAGGTCTTTCAGCTTTTGGGCCAGATGTGAGCGTGTGCTTTAGCGAGCAGGATTTCACACCTGCCTTTGTGCTGGAGAGAGCGGCTCCAGCTGGACTGGGTGGAAGTGGGAAGGTTGGGAAGATTCTTTCCTTACGGGAGGATGTTCTTGCCTTGTCCTTTCCACTGGAGAGGACCAGCCATGGCGAGCTCAGCATCTGCCTGGGTGACCTTCAGTGCCTTTGCTTGGCGAGAGGATGCTTTGCATGTCCTCTCCCCTGCCAGCAGCACTTGCACCAAGCATCGAGCATAGGGGTCTTTTTGTTATGCAAATGCAGCTTTGGTTTTAGTTTCTCAGAGATAAATACCTTTGAGGCTAAATTTGGAGCTCGGGGCACTGCTGAAAGCGCCCTGATGGCCCAAGGCCTGACAGGTCAGATGCTGAAGGTGGTAATTTGGGGGTTTGGCTCCCCTTTGGGCATGGAAACAAAACAGTCACAATATTTTTTCCACTGGGGTTATAGGAGATTTTTTGCAGCGAGGAACAAGCGCATTGAGTCCTGTTGGGGGGGTCCTTGGAACCTGCTGCCACTCTGCACCTGGAGTTCCCACTTTTGCAGTGATGTGCTTTGGTTTTATTTAGTCTTTCAAAGCTCAGGAGGCTCTTTTGTCCCAGCTGCCCTTCGAGGATCCCCCCTGGGCTCTGCCCAGGCACAGGGCTCCGGTGCAGGACTGAGACAGTGATGTCTCAGTGCCCCTGACTCTGGCCACCTGGGTTTTGTGGTCAGGATGTCTCTCCCACCCCTCAGAGAGGCTGATGGGTGCAGGCTGCATGGCCAGGGGACACGGTGCCAAGTGCCAGAGCTTTTTCTTACCTCCCCACTTGCGCGTGGTGCGGGGCTGGCATCCCCCGGGGCAGTCTGGCTTCCTTTGGGACCCCGTGAGTCCCTGAGCCTGTCTCTCTTGTGATGGGGTCATGGGCTGTTGCTCTGGCTTTGGGCAGAGGTGTTTGTGTATGATCTTATTTTTATTTGTGCGTCTTTCGGAAATTTTTCGTCACAGCAGGTGCCGGTTCAGTGCCCGGCAGTGGGGCGGGAAGGGGTGCGAGCGGGGTGGAAACGTGGCTAAAACTGCTTTGGCTTCTGTTCGTGCAGTTTTGCTATTTCTGTGCAACAGGAGAGCTTGAGGTCCCTGGGGTCTGGGGGGTTCTTGGTTCATCCCTCCTGTAGGGTCACAGGTCATCTACCAGCATGAAAACTCACAGACACAGCCCAGGGGCTCTCTGGGGCTGAACCAAGGTGGTGTGAATTAAGAACACCCAGAGGTGTTTCATACCCTTGCAAAAACACGGGCAGTGTGGGTTTTATTCCTGCTGAGAGCTGGACAGGAACCCTGGGATCACATCCTCCTGATGGGATACCTTGGGCACCTGCTATGGGCAAAGCAGGCAGAAAGGAAAGATGGGAGGAAATAGAGGTAAAAAGGTGGAGGGCAGGTTTTTTGGAGCTGCTTCTTTGCAAAGTTTTGGCATTGGCTGGGTGCTGAGCCAAATGGCCCAACAATCACCTGAAAAAAAACCCCAAAATCACCCAAAATGGGCTTTGGCAACCCTAAAAACCCTGAAAGTCCCCATAATTGCCTGCAAAATTATTCAGGAATTGCCCCAAAAAAACCTCCCAAATCACCCGTAAATAGCCCCAAAATCCCCCAGAGTCACTCGAAATCAACCCAAAAACCTCCAAATTCAGACCAAATACACTCTAAAATCTTCTGAAATCAACCCAAAATCAGCTTCGTCACCCCAAAAAAAACCCCACATTGTCCCAAAAGCCCCCATAAACTCACAAATTGCTCCCAAACTTCAAAATCGCCCCCCAAACCCTCACAATCATCTGAAATCACCCCAACATCTGCTCCAAAATCACCCCCTGAATAACCAAAATCGCCCCAAAGACCTCCAGAATTGCCCCAAATCACCCCACAATCGGTTGAGGCCACCCCAAACCAGGGTGTTCCTGCTCAGGGCTGCCTCGGGTTCTGTGGGGTTTTCTGGGGGATTTAGGGCTTGTGGCTGTGTCCTGGCAGGGTGGCCCCAAAGCCCTGCAGGGTCTGAGGTACCCATGCCCAGGGAAGCTGCTGCCCCAGCCATGCCCAAAGTGGCCAAGGGACAGGAGCAGGTCTCCATTCCAGGGAGGAGAAGGTTCCAGGTAAACCTTAGAGCCATTTCCAGTGCCTAAAGGGCTCCAAGAGAGCTGGAGATGACTTTGGACAAGGGCCTGGAATGACAGGACAAGGGGGGAATGGCTTCACTCTGGCGGAAAGCAGGGTTAGGTGGGATATTGGGAAGAATTTCCTCCCTCTGAGGGTGGTAAGGCCCTGGCAGAGGTTGCCTGGCCAGGCTGGACAGGGCTTGGAGCAATGTGGTCTACTGGAAGGTGTCCCTGACCATGGCAGGGGGTAGAACAAGACCATCTTTATGGTCCTTTCCATCCCAAACCATTCCATGATTCCATGATCCCCTGCATGCCTTCAGCTGTGACATGGCCCTGCTCCACCAGCCCCTGCTGCTGAAGCCAAGGTGCTGCTTTGGTTCTTTTTTCTTTTTTTTTTTTTAAATCCTTTTTTTCCCTAAATGCATTACCAGTGCAGCTCATCCATATTTCCACCACCTTCTCCCTCCTGTTCTCGCGCTGAAGTCTATAATGCTGAAATTATAGCATCCCCCTCGTCACCATGGCAACGTTCAGGGATGTATTTAAAAAAAAAAAAAGACCAGAAGCCCTCCAAGGATTATGACTTCAGTGAGGGATCAGGCTGGAGGGGAATCTGGGTCACGGCTGGAGCAGGCTTTTCTTCCAGCCTGTCTTCAGTAATTCCCCTCACGGCGCCCGGGGCCACGGCAGGGCAGGGCAGGGCAGAGCTGCTGCTGGCACCCATGGGTGCCCTTGAGGGGGTCCAGCTGCTCTGGGAGGTGCTGCCTCCCTCTATACGAGATTGCTTTTTGCCCATGTACACTCTGGGAAAGAGCATCCTCTGCAAGCTCGGTATTCCCACCCAAAACTGAGGTGTTTTAACCAAGCTTTTCTGATTCCCGAACGCGTGGTGCCTTCAGGAGTGCCAGAGCCTCGCTCCCCCTCCACCCCGCTTTGTGCAAGCTTTCTCTCTCATCCCCCAAAATAAACAGGACTTTTATATATATATTTTTTTACTCCTCTTCTTCTTTTAATTTTTTTTTCCTCCCTTTTTCCACACCCCCAGAGCCGCTGTTGCTGGTGGCAGGGAGCCCAGACTCTGTAGGAACTCAGAAATGCTGTGAATCCAAGCCCTGGCTGCCCTCTCAGTTTCGCAATCCTTTGGAAGGGGGGAGAGAGAAGGAATAAAATGGGAGGGGATTTTTTTTTTCTTTATTAGAGATTTATAGACTTTCCCACCAGTAGGGACAAGGAGCTGGAGCCGAGCGGCCAATTTCCTACAGTAAGTTTCCAACACTGCTCCTCTCTGGCCTCTGCAAAACCCTCTGCAGCCTCGCCTGTGGTGGGTTGGGTTGGTTAAATTTTTGGAAAACCATCGGAAATGCTGGTGGGGAGGTTGGCAGGGTGAGGGGCGGCTGGTGTAGGGGGTGGTGGTGCGGCTCAGTGGGCTGAGCACCTCCCATGGGCTAGGTGATGCTAAGGGCTGGGAAAAACCAGCTCAGGTGGTGTTTTTGAGCTGTTAAAGCCTTTTTTCTACCTGTTTTTTGGTTGCATGTGAACCCTTTTGGCTTGGGCTTCGTGGTGGTGCCGTGGTAGCTGCTGGTGGCTGCTGGTCCCTCCAGCCAGGCTCGGTGCTGCTGGGGCACATTCCCTGCTGCCCTCATCCCCCTCAGCCATTTGGCCTCTCGAGGTTTGTGGTCCATTTATTTTTAGGTAATTGCAGTGTCCGGGCGCTGGAGAGGCCGCTGGGTACCACGCAGCCGGACAAGGGAGGGGTTTGTTGGCCAGTGTATTTTAAGCAGTTGGTTACTTACAGGCAAGAGCTTGTCCAGCTCCTTGCACTTGTGGAGGGGCCCAGCCAGTGCCACGGTGGCTCCTGTCCCCACAGATGCTGCTTTACCCGTGCCTGGTGCTGGACATGGGGCAGGGTGCGAGGGTCCAGCTCCTGGCCCTTCTCTGCACCCTCGTGCAGGATCTGACCCTCTGCCAGTGCTCCTGCTGGAAGAAAAAAATCCTCCCTTAAGCTGTGCCTGGATGAGATCTGAGTGCTGGCAGCTCTGCTCCCAGTATCCAGTGATTAATGGGATTAAATTGGTGCCCCTAGTGAGTTTTTTTTATTTTGCATTTGGTTTTCTCAAGACTTTTTAAGCGGGGGGAGGCCGGGGCCATGTCGCACTGAGATCTGATTAGATAAGGGAGAGCTGCCTGTGAACAAAATTCCTACCGGATAATTATTTATACCTCCATGTGCGTCACTAATAAACATCTGGATCTGCTCCAAACATCTTCATTTGATTTGTTTTGTAGTCTCTCAACAGGGATGTTTCTCAGCTCCCCACCTCCCTCTTGTCGCGTGGCTTTTGGCTGAAATGAGGGCTGGGTTTGAGCAGTCGCCCCACTGCTCATGGGCCGAGCAGCAGCCTTGCTTGCCCTTTTCCCCCTGGGCATTAGCACTCTTGGGGCTGCTTTAGCAAATTCCCACTCCTGGATTCCTGTGATGGGGTGACAGTCACATTGCCCTTTCTCAGGAGGAGAAAATTTGTGGTGTTGGTGGTTGCAGAAAAAAATATGAGTGGTCAAAACAAGCCAAAAAGCAACCCCAGATGTGTTGCCTTCTATTTTAAACATCCTCGTTTGATTTGGGGGCGAACCAGACTCCTGACCTTTTGGAGCACGTGGGGCTGGCAGTCACGCCAAGCTCTCCCAGGCCAGGGCTGACTTCTTGCTCTGTTTGTGTAGAGCCAAGAAATTACTATTAATAACTTTCCCTGAATGAGAGTTGAGTACCTGCTTCCCTGGGGCTCCTTGGAAGGCTCCGGCTCTGGCGGATAACATCAACAGTCATTATGAACGGGACTAAGAGCATCGGGCGCAGCTGGGATGCAGATGGGAAGGGACTGGTGTGGGAGGGGAGAGATGAAGGAAGCCTCTGGCTGGCTGTGGAGCGCCTTGGGCAGGGCTTGCAGGCGCCACGAGCCATTTTTTGTGTGTTCCTCCATCCTTTTTACAGCCCTGGCCCCTCTTTGCACGAATGCGATGCGAAAACCATCCTGAGTTGCTGGAGCCAGCAGCGAATGCCGGCTCTACCCGTGTTGTCTGTAATCTGTGTCTCACCTCCGCTGGGCTCTCAGGAAAATATTAAATAAATAAAAAAGTTTCAGTCCTGCACCCAGCCTTAATCTCTTTAAACTGTATTTTGCTAATCCTTCATTAGGATCTCATTGTGAGCTTGTTATCCCGTTAGGGCTGAGCCGTGCGTGGCGGCGCCCGCGGAGCCGATGGCAAGGGGCTGTCGGGCAGGCCACGTGCTGCCCCGGGATGTGCCAGCAGTGCCAGCGAGGTGGGCTCAGCTCTGCGGGGATGGTGTCAGTGCTGCTGGGCTGGGCTGGGGCTGCAGGGGTGCTGGTGGTGCCGGGGTCTTTGCTGTGAGCTGTGGGGAAGTTGTTTCTGTTTGCCTTCCTTGATGTGCCTGCCCATCGGGAGTGTTGGAGCTGGGGATGGGGGTGTCATGTGCTGGTTTTGGTTTGTACCAAGGCTTGGTCAGTCTTTCAAGTGTTTCTGGGAGTGCCTGCAGCTCTGGGGCTGGGTTTTAGCGGGGTTATTATCCAGGAAGCTGGTGGGAGGTGATCCCAAGGGTCTCACCAGGATCAGGGCAGGTTTGGTGCGCACTGATCCCCTTCCTGCTGCCACAAGAGCGTTGGGAAAGGGCATCAGCTGGACCTGGCATACGGGGGTGGATTCCTTCCTTTACTGAGAGGTGTTGGGAGGCTGTGCTGGTGCCCTGCTTGGTGCTGCCAGGCCCCTGTCCCGGGGGCACAGCTGTGCCAGCGCTCTGCAGCACCCAGCCTTGGCACATAGGGACCCTCTCGGAGTGACTGGCATTGGCAACAGCCCTGCAGCACCCCGAGGGCTGGGATACCTGCAGGCCATGTTTCAGAAGTTCTTGGAGGAGGAGAGTGGCCCTGCACAGGGCTATAGCCAGAGAAATGGGATGTCCACCCTGCCAGCTAATGGGGCTGGGATGGGTAAGAGCAGGAGATGGTCTGCAGAGCCGGTGCAGAAAGCAAAACAAAACCCACACACCCACACATTCCCACATGCGCAGGCACACACGGCAGCGCAGGCAGGGAGGGGAATCTGCCGGCAGTCAGAGTCGAGACTCGAGTTAATTTGGTGGAAAATGAAAACCATTGCGGCAAGCGAGAAGGTTCCTGGCTTTTCTTTTTCCTTCCTCAAAGAAAACATTAGGTGGGATTTTTTACCTTCTTCAGGTTTTGTTTTGTGCAGAAACGTGGCTCTGAGGAGGAGCCTGGTGGTTAAAAGAGTTGCTGCCTGTTTTGTGCTTTCCTGCCCAGCCTCCTCCCTGCCGGAAGGTCTCGTGGGCACATGTGTCACCATGTCCTTGTCCACTTCTGCAGCGGGTCAGGGGAGGGAGGTGGCTCCTGTGACATTGCTCAGCAAGAGACAATGAACTCAGCTCTAAGCCTGCACGTGCCTTTGCCCGAGAGCCTTGGCTGGCGTTTAAATTAACGCGTGTTTGTTTGCCTCTGCGTTGGGAGCATCTCTGCAGGTCGTGCTTTTGGGCAGTGCTGGGGCACAAGGGCACAGTGAGGGGCTTGTGGCATTGTTCACCTTTGGGAGATGGGGTCTCTGCTGGGAACCCAAGCTGCTCAGATCCTGGCTGTGGGACTGACAGACTCTGGTTCTTGTTGTGGCCAGGGCGGTGTTCCGACACTTGACCTGTGCCGGGGCAGGGGGGGTCCCGCTGTGGGGCTTCCCAGAGCACTTTGGAATCGTGAAGTATTGTGGGATAAGATTTATCCTGTCTTTCATCTTTCCAGAAAGAGGATAGTCCAGGAGTGCTGTATCCCTGGGATTTGCTCTCCTTCCCTGGGTTTTGCAGCCCTTTGGGGTGCTCCCAGCAGGGGCTTGGCTGTGGCTGTGCTGCCCTGTTCCCTGTGGCTGGGAAGGTAGAGCTTTTCCAAATGCCTCTCTCCCCTTTTCCTGTGCCTATAATTAGCCCTGGCTCCCTGCCACCATATACTGTACGGTCCTGGAAAGAGGTCATGGCTTTACTGAAATTCTTGGGAACAGAGCTGCCTTTGCAGCTGGGAAAGCAGCGCAATTTCCAAGCAGATAAGAAATAGGGCAAATGCAACTCTGTTCCCTGCTGTAATTTATGGGCTCTGGGGATGGCATCCAACGGCCTCCTCCCTCCTCTGGCTCTCCATGTGCTTGGGAGAGTCTGGATTGCTGAAGAGGTTCCAGCTGGTTCCCAGCTCCGGTGTGGTGGCAGGTGAGGAGGATCCTGCCTTCTGTACCGCTGGGTCTGGTTTTCCCCTTCTGCTGGATCCTGTCAAGGTCTTGCCCAGGGCTGGAGAAGGAAAC
Source organism: Poecile atricapillus (assembly GCF_030490865.1). Lineage (NCBI taxonomy): Eukaryota > Metazoa > Chordata > Aves > Passeriformes > Paridae > Poecile > Poecile atricapillus. The sequence continues at coordinate 2,967,602 of NC_081281.1, read as the reverse complement.
AAACCCATTTTTGGGTGTGTGTGGTCCTTTTCGCTTCTAAAACTTCTCGTTCATATGAACTTCCCCAGAATGGAACTTCCTTTGCAGCAGGAAAAGGATCATCTGGATGACTTAAAGGTCTTTTCTGACTGAAATGATTCTGTAATTCTGTGATTACATATCTCTGGGCAGGTGAGGAACAGGACTTGGCTTTTCTCCCAAGGAGGGCAAAGCCCACAGAAGCAGAAGGGTCTGCAGCAGCTGGGGAGGGTTTTCCCACCTCCAAAGCTTCCTGTGCAAACTGGTGAAAAACTCAAAGTGAAAAGAGTTCTTTGAAAAGAGAAAACTCCTTTATTTCAGAAAAGAGAGACAGAAACACAGCAAAATTCAGAAGTTTCCCAAAGTTTTGCTATTGTTTCTTTGCCCCTGTACAGTCATTCTGAGAAAAAATAGGATAAATCCACCCAAAAAGGACAGGATTGGAGAGCAAGGACTTGAGTTTCTGTTCCAGCCAGGACTCCACACGTGCTGTATCCCCCTGGCAGCATCCTGCTGCTGAGCTGATCGTCCCTTTCCAGAGGAGAAATTAGGCTAAAAAAATTACAAGATTAAAAAGCAAAACACTTTCCATTTGTTGTAATTGGCTTCTGGGCCAGTAAGCTTCCCTTCCCTTCCCTTCCCTTCCCTTCCCTTCCCTTCCCTTCCCTTCCCTTCCCTTCCCTTCCCTTCCCTTCCCTTCCCTTCCCTTCCCTTCCCTTCCCTTCCCTTCCCTTCCCTTCCCTTCCCTTCCCTTCCCTTCCCTTCCCTTCCCTTCCCTTCCCTTCCCTTCCCTTCCCTTCCCTTCCCTTCCCTTCCCTTCCCTTCCCTTCCCTTCCCTTCCCTTCCCTTCCCTTCCCTTCCCTTCCCTTCCCTTCCCTTCCCTTCCCTTCCCTTCCCTTCCCTTCCCTTCCCTTCCCTTCATTTTGGCAACTGAAGGGTTTGGAGGGGAGGAAGTGTTCAGGATGCTGATGTCCACGGGCTTCTGCTGGGTTCCCTTTGACAGCACTACGAGTTTCTCTGGTGATTCCAAGACTTGATAAAGCCCTTTTTTATGCATTTCCTTTTGCCAGTACGTTCAAACTGGGCCTAACATTTGAGATTTGGAACTTTTCCAGGGGTCACTCCAGTGGTTCTGTCAGGGAGGTGATGCTTGCACCGGCCACTGAGGTTTTGTTGCCTCATGGGGGATTGAATTGTTTGGTGAGCACAGGACATTCTCCTATGGATTCATGCTGTTCAGTGGACTGATTAACCAAATTATGCAGAAATCTTATTTTTTCTCTGTAGGTGCCTATAAACCCCCTTCTGTGCCCCCTTGCAACGGTGTACGTGGGGGGTGGTGTAGGAGTTGCTGACGATGGCACCGAATGTGCGAGTGTTTCTCTGCACCTCACTGGGGAGAAATGTTTTAATCTTTTTTTGTTGTTGTTGTTTTTTGTTTTGTTTTAAATAGTAGAACTGAAGTTTGGTGAGTAGGCACCCTGCCCACAGAGATTTGCCAAGGATGCAAAGGAGGCTGGGGCTTGAGCTGGGAGATTTGGGTAACCCCAAGGATGATTTTGTCTCTGGCTCGGGGTTTTCCCCTGCTGGGTTTTCAGAGGCAGCTGGGTGGCAAAGTCTTGCTCCATCAGGATGTGACACCTGCTTTTCTGGATGCAGCCCTGCCTTTGCAGCCAGTGAAGAGCTGTGCTCAGCCACAGGACTCCGAGTTTGTGTGAGGGGTCAGGGTTTGCAACTGGCTGTGGGGTGAACACCCTTTCTGCTCCCCAGGGCCAAGCAGCCCTGGCTCTGGCTCAGGTTGTGTCTGTGCCAGGTGATTTTCCAGCCGCTTGCAGGGGTTTGTCTGGTGGTGCTGCTGTGGATGGCTGGCACTGCTGGGCTGGGTAGGAGGGGTTGTTGAAGGCAACAGCCCTGGCCATGGCTAGCTCCACTCCAGACACACTGGAGGGGCCGTAGCACAACCCAGAATTAAGTGTGAGTCTCCCAGATGCTGGTGTCTGACCATGGAGCCCCTCTCCTCCCCACAAAGAGCTCTCTTTTCTTGTTTGTGAGTTGCCCTTATAAACAGGTTTAAAAAAAGCTCTCAGCTTCCAGCAAGGGCTGCAGGGCTGGGCCAGGACTTATCCCCATTCCCTGGAGTGGGGGACAGCAGCAAGGGGCAGCTGGAGGTTTGCCTGATCCCTCTACCTCACATGGCCACCTCCTCCTTCTGCCTTTGACGGTGATTGTCTCCCGTGCTCTCTCCCACTGGCTCAGCGCTCGCCACTCGGCCACACCTCACCCAGTGCCCTGGAGTTTGGACCTGTCTGGTAGAGGCAGACCTGGGGCTGAGCTGGCCCCAATGCCAGCGGGGGTGGAGACACCCAGAAGGGCTCTGGGAGGGAGAAGTGCTGTGTCTGCCTGGGGCAGCTCCCATGGGGACCTTGGAGACCTGCCCAATGCAGGATCCTTCCCAAAGCAGGAGGTGAGAGGAGCTGGCACCTGCTTGCCAGGGTGTGCTTTGCCCATGCTGGGCATCCACATGGCAGCTCCTGGTGCCTTGCATGGATCCACGTCAGTGCTGCAAACACGTGAACCCTGCCAGTGATGAGGCCAGGCTGGTGCTGATGTGTGTACAGGTGTGCTGGGATGAGATTGTGGGTGGGGTCCTTTCTAACATCATCCAGCTGCTCGTTGTGCCAGGGCCTCCCAGACCTGCTGCCCTCTGGGGCCAGTGGCAGCTCTTGGTGTATGTGTGTTGAAGAACCACACTCCCTGTTGATTTTCCTCTGGCTCATGGGTAACCCACGGGCTGTTGTGTTGGTCAGTGGCCATAGAGTGTCAGGGATGAGCAGCTGGTGTGTGTCAGTATTTGTGCAGGTAGGATTTCCACTCCCCTGTGCCTCGTGTGGGGTTTGTGTGGGTGGGAAATGTGGGTGGCTGGATGCATGGATGGCTGAGGAGCAGTGGCAGAGGATCGGTCCCCCCATTAGACAGAAGGGAGAGCAGGCCTGAGAGACACCTGAGAGCTGGATCTGTGGGCTCTGGGGAGAGGCAGCAACAGACAGGAGAGGTTGTTGGGGCATCAGGAAGCGTTTGTGGGGAGGCTGGGGGGCAAAACAGATGATGCTGCCATCTCTGCTTTACCTCTGCCTTGGAAATGCCAGCAGGAGCTGGAAATGCAGATCTGGAGCAGCTGTCACTGCTGCTGTGAGGTCTCCTTCACCTCTGGAGCAGCACTTTCACCTGGTGCTCCAGAGAGCATGGGGGCTGTGAGCAGGGTGGGGGCACCTCTCAGCACCTCTAGGATGGGTTTGGGTTGCATGTGCAGTGTCCCAGGTTGCCGTGAAGTAGGATAAAATCAGTTCAGGAAAGTGAGCAGTGGCTGCTCTAATTGGATGTGGCAGTGGCCCATTGGACCTGGACCCAGACCTGATACCCAGCACAGAGCCACTTGCTGTCCCCCTCAAGGAAGGCCCCCCAGGGCTGGTGCCAGCAGGTGGCAATGTGGCATGAGGCATTGTCACCGTGGCTGGGGTGAGGAGGGCAAGCACTGGGTGCTTCCACATCTTGGTGTCCCTGTGCTCTCATGGGAGCCCCCATTATGTCCCTGGGGGTTCTGGGGTCAGTTTTGGGGTGTTCCTTTTGCAGCAGGCTGGGACAAGGAGGGAGGTGAGTAGCTTGCTCGGGGGGAGGAAACTGGGTTTTGGGGGAGTGCTTGTGTGTCCAGCTCTGTGGTTTACTTACCCTCTCTGTGCCTCAGTTTCCCTGCGCTAGGAGGTGCTGGGACCACTCCATGCAGGCAGTCGTGGTCCTGCTGACCAGGACTTTCCCAATGGACTGGGATTGCAGTGTCCTGCAGCAGTGTGAGTCCCTGGACAGGCTGGTGGAACATGGCAGGTGTGGGTACCTGCATGCCCGGGGGTATTTCTGCTCCCACCAGATGTGCTGGGTACAAGGAGATGGGTGGCCCAGCTGTGCAGAGAGGGCAGAAGCAATATGGGTGCTGTGAGCCGGAGGAAACCCCTGTCTGCCTCTCGTCTTTTGCTTCCCCTGGTCCCCCCGCAGCCCTTGGTCACTGGTGTGGTGGTGCGTGGCTTTGCTCCGAAAGCCGTGCCGGTCCCCAGCCCTCCTGCAGCTCCAGCCGCCCCCACGTCCATACAGCTGGAGGTTTCAGTTCTGCATCTCTGCTGCCCAAGGGGAACTCAGCCAGCGAGAGTGAAACTCAGTGGCTCCAACGGTTGCACTTGTGCCACCCCCCCGACACCCCCCATGTCCCCTAGGTCCTGGCAGGGCCAGCAGCTGCTGTTGCAACACTTGCAGCGACAGCTGTGCTGCTCTGACCTTCCCTGGAGTGTGGCTCAGCCAGCACGGAGAGTGCCTTTCCAGCTCCCCTGCCCAAATCCAGGGGCTGGACTCCGTCCCGTGCTGGGAGCCTTGTGAGGTGACCTGGTGGAGCAGGGCTGTGAGCCCCACAATTCCTACCCTGGGAGCCTTGTGAGGTGACCTGGTGGAGCAGGGCTGTGAGCCCCACAATTCCTACCCTGGGAGCCTTGTGAGGTGACCTGGTGGAGCAGGGCTGTGAGCCCCACAATTCCTACCCTGGGAGCCTTGTGAGGTGACCTGGTGGAGCAGGGCTGTGAGCCCCACAATTCCTACCCTGGGAGCCTTGTGAGGTGACCTGGTGGAGCAGGGCTGTGAGCCCCACAATTCCTACCCTGGGTCTGGGGTACCTTCAGCCCAACCCCGTGTGGGGTTTGGAGGAGCTCCAGTGCTGACGGTCACACCCTGCATGTTGCCCATTGCATGTGCCCCTGGCACAGCTGGCCTGTGACCAGCTCCTTGGTCATTGCTCGAGCCTCCTGTGCCACTGGAGGTGGATTTCCTCCTCCTGCTGCCCACCTGTGCCCCTTTCCACAGCCCCAGGTGCTGTACTGCTGTGACTCTGGCACCACTGGATGATTGGGAGCTGGGGTTCCTTCAGCCTGTCCTGCCTGATGCTCCTGCTTGGAGTGAGATCTCTCCCAGTTTGTTCCTCCCCACCTCTTGGTGTCAAGCCAGAGGAAACCCAACTGGAAAAGGCTTAACAGGTCTAATTAAACCCTGGGGATATTCCCAGTGGCTGGTGCAAACTGAAGGCTGTGCCATGGCTGAGATGCTTTAGTTTTGTGGGCTGGGGAAATGGAGAAAAATGGAGAAAGTACTTATTTTTTTTAATCTTTTTTAAAATTTTGTTTGCTCCTTGCTGTTGTTGGGACTCCCTGAGAGTGACATGGCACAGCTCTGGGAAATGGGGTTTGGGGCAGGAATTCATGAGCACCTGGAAGAGGAGTGGCGGGCTGGGTTGGGAGCCTGAGGTGGGGAAGTTTGGGTTTGTCATCCAAATGTTTGCAGCCCCGAGCTCGTTTCTAGAGGAAACATGAAAAAAGAGGAAGGAGAGATTGTGGTCACGGCTCTTCCCCTCCGCAATCTGCGCCTTCTTCTTGGTCCCTCCAGCTCCAAAGCTGGTTACTCTGCCCATCCATCTCCCCTTGACTTTCCAGCTGTGTGCTTGGAAGCCTCCATGGCAGCAGCCATGGATTATTTATTTGGGGGTATTATATGTATATGTAATGTAGGCAGGGGTTGTATATATTTGGGATTTATATAAGTGGGAATAAATATATATTTGGGGTTTATCTATACATATGGGAATATATATATATGTATTTGGTAGGTTACATCTCTGGGAATATGTGTATTTTGAAAGGGCTATGTGTATGGGAATATATATTTTGGGGGAGTTATATATGTGGGAATATATATATACGTGTTTGAGGGTGTAAGCAAAGACCGATTGTGGCATAGGGGCTGCTAAGCGTCAACTGAGCAGATATCCAGGGAAGTCACCAAAAGCCAATCCTGCACATTCTCCAGGATCTTTATGGGCAGGTTGGAGCAATTCCCAGCATCTGCTGCCTTTGCCTTAGGCAGGTTGTGCCAGCCTAACTGCGTCAGTTAAAAATGGGGGTCCCAGGAGGTTCCCCTCATTCTCCTGCCCTCAGGAATTTTGGTTTGTTACTTGGTGAAACCAAAGCTTTGGTTTTCAAATAGCAACAGTGTTAGCACCTGCTCAGCATTTCTGCCACAAAGCTGGACATAAAGATTGTCTTGTCTTTACCCCTTTCTCTCCCCTTCTTTTTTCACTTTGAAAGGGGAATTCGCTTGACTTTGCCACCTCCATCCCTCCCCTATGTGTTTTTTTCTCCTCAGCTTATAAAATAACAGAATGTTTTGAAAACATGATACTTTCTCTCTTCCCTGGGCACACAATTTCTGTGTTTATAACAAGAAGGCTTCAAAGGCAGGTGTGGTGGGGTGAGAGCTGGGAACTGCCCAGGAGCCGTGGAGGTGGCCAGTGGCCTGATCCAGCCCCAGCCCCTCAGCAGGGCCTTGCTCTCACTGTGCAGGTCGATTGGTCACCTTTTGAAATATTCCAGAGTTCCTGGGAGCAGTGCCAGGATGTTGGCTTGGCGGGGCAAAGGACGTGCGTGGAAAGACAAGGGAGCTGGCAGTGCCACTGAGTGGGGGCTTTCCTCCTTTGTACCAGCTCAAAATGTTGCAAAATGGGGACTTGGGGGTTCACTGGGGTTTGCTGGTGCTGGATGTGCCATCAAGTCCAAAGGGCAGTGGCTTCTGCAGTTTGGGTGGGGCGTGAAGCAGCCCTGGAGCTGTTGGGCTGGAGAGGCTCAGGGCCATGTCACCCCATGTGTGCCGATTGTCCCTGTCCTGGGTGGCACTGGGACAATCAGTGCCCTGCAGTGTCAGAGCTGTCTGCAGGCTGAACACCCCCAGATCACTCCTGCTCCCCCTGGAGCTCCCCAGCTTGGCCTGACAAGGGGCAGCTCCTCTGCCAGGTTGGGTTGCAGAGGCACTGCTGTTAGTTGTCACAATCTGGGGACTGTGGCATGGCCAAGGACTGCGGGGGTCAGATATTGTCCAGACATTGTCCTGGTGGGCTGTGGGAGCCAGGGACAGCTGCCAAGCACCAGCCATGGGCACTTCTGTCAGCACAAGAGCCTGTGAGTGGTGGCTGTGTGGCTGTCCCATGGCACCGTGGGCATCCTGGAGCCTGTGGAAACAGACATTCCTGGCTTGTCTAGCGGTGTCTCCCACTGAGAGGAACCAGCTCTGCTCACAGACATATGAGGCCTTGCCTGGCCACATGTCCCCCATTGCATCCTAGTGGGCTGTAGAGCTGACCCCAAGCCCCTCAAAGCAGAGCCAGCCTGGGTGCAGACCTCGGCCACATCCTCCACTCAGCCCAGCCTGTGGTCCCCAGTGCCCACGTGGCTCTGCCACCAGCCCTGCAAGGCACTGCAGTGCTGAGACAGCGACAGCTGCTTGGACACCAAGAGGAGGTCCAGGAGCCCACTGGGAGACCCTTTGCATTAATCACCACTTCCCTCATCCTGCCAGGGAGCACTTGCAAGGTGCTGCTGCTGCTGTGGGTGTCCCTGTCCCCAAGTGTTCAGGCATTGTGTAGGACACTCTGTTTTATCCAGGGAAATAAAGGAGTGCTCCTGGGTGGGGGGTGACAGGTTGGTCTGGGCATAATGAGTGCAAGTGTGGCAGTAGCTGGAGTCCCCATCCTTGTCCCTGCTGCTCCCCCGTTGTGGAAGTCAGGGTCGTCTGTCTGTCCTGATGAGTGTCCCTGTGAGCAGGACCCCAGCCCTGTGGGGTTTCACATGGGTGCTGTGAGGTTTGAGGCTGGAGAGCTGTTCAGGGGTGTTCCCCACGCTTGGCTCCTCAGGAGCGAGAGGAAGGTGCAGCCCTGGATGGAGCCACGCGCTCCTCGCTCCAGCCTTGTTCAGGCTGAATTTTGTAATGTCAGGAAATGAGCTGGCTGTGGGAGGGGAGGCAGCCGGGGGAGGAAGGCTGGTTTTGTGGTTGGAGCGGAGGATGAGGACGCCGGAAAGCTGAGCACAATTCCTCGCTCTGTTGCAGGTGCTGGGGGTGAGGCTGCAGCTTGGGAGCTCACAGTGCGTTTGAACAGCGGGTGCTGGCCTCTGTGCCTCAGTTTCCCTTTTGTTCAGCACCGTTCCTCTCAGGGGGGTATGCTGTGGTGATGGGCTCTGCACAAGTGCCAGATGGTTGTGACCACCAGTAAATGACCGGCACAAGGCTGGCTGAAGCCACTGGGCTTTGCCCCATGGGTCCCCTCCCATCTCCCAGTGGTGAGTGGGATGAGTGTAGGATGTGTGGGATGATGTGTTTCCTTCTGGGCCATGGCAGTTTCTCCTCAGGTCAAGCACATGTGCTGTGTGCATTCCCTGGGAAAGTGTCTGAGCAAGCGGGTCAGTGCTTTTTCTTGTGGGATGTGCATGAGAATCTTTCCAGAAAACACAAAGTTCACCTAAACTTTGAGCAGCTCTTTGCCGGCTGCGCTGTTGGCCCGGGCCACATCCCTTGTTAATGTTAACTTTTGGTTTATGATTTGTTTCACTACTGAGCTCTTTTTAATTTCTTTTCCTCTGGTCTCACTGGGATGCTTTCCACATTGCTTAGCCCCAGGGCTCCTGGTTCCCTGGATCCCTGCAGGTGCCTGGCCAGGTCCCACCCAGCCTGCACAGCCCTTGCAGTGATGCTAAGGATCAGGGCAGTGCAGGCTGTGCCATCAGCCAGGTCTGCAGGGGATACTGGGCTGCCCTTGCTGTTCCCTCCATCTGGCTGTGCTTGGATGGGACATGTGGAGAGTCCTGTCCTTGCCTCTGTCCGCTCAGACTGATGGCTGCTTGCTTTGTCTTTGCAGTTGGATTGAGGAGCGGTGGCTGCAGCTCATCCCTGGCAGGAGCAGAAGATGCAGGAGGCTGCATAGCAGGTATGGGGGAAATCCCAAACTCTGGCTCCTGCCTTCCCTTTGGGTTTGCTTGGCCACGTGTGTCTCCCCTGCTGCAGGCTGGGAGCAAGCAGAGGCTCCCATCTTCCCCTTCACTTCCCCATCTGGCACAGCTCTGATGGCTCCCAGCCGTAGCCACAGCACTGATTTGGGGCTTTTTGGGTGTTTTGCAACACAGCCCGATGTATCAGTGCAATGGAGGGTTTTCCTGCCCTGTTTTTTCCCGGTGTGGACAGGACTTGTGGCCAAACCTGCTGTTATTTTGTCCCTTGCATTCCTCTGAAATAAGGTGCTGCTGGGAGAGGGCCTCATGTCCAGGTTTTCTTCCTTTTCAACCTTCTTGGCCTGTTTATTGCTTTTCCAGTAAATGTTTGTGTCTCCTGTGTCTGCAGTGAGGTTGTGGTACAGACACCACCGCGGGCTGGTTTATGAGGGCTCTATGATTTCATGTAATGCATCTTCTGTACCTGAGAGTTAAATCAATAAAAGGAAAGACTTTTAAAAATAATATGCCCCCAGCTCCTGAACGGAGGGGGCTCTGTCACGACTGCTTAGTGAGCAGTTTTGTGGGGTTGTGGTGGCTTTTAGTGCTGAAGAGGGAGCAGGTAATTTATTTGGAGGCCTGGTGGTGGGAGATGGGGGTAGCATCATTGCGTCCTCTGCAAGGTCAACACCAAGGGCTTCATCTGGTGATGGAAACCAAGAGCAGCTCCCCAGGCTGGGGAGTGCAGCAGAAGGGCCCTGCTGTGTCTCAGTAGTGCTTGGTGTGTGCCAGCGATGGGCCATGGTGTCCCAGAGGACAGGAGGGTTGGAGGGCTCAGCTGGGTCCATCCTGCTGTGGCTGAGCTGGCTGCTCCAGGAACGTTCTGGGGGCTGCTGTGGGACCAGCTCTGATCCACTTGCTCTGGGCACAAAGGAATACGAGCTAAGGGGCACGTGTTTCTGCATGAATGATTACTGGGAGTGTTGGGGTGATGGCTGTGGCTGCTGTGGGGTGTGTGGGGGCTCCCAAACACCACGGTCCCGATGGACCGCGCGTGTTCGCTCCCCCAGCCCGGATGCTGGTGGGTGGTGGCAGGATCTCTCAGCTGCTGCGTTCTCCCCCACATCCCTGCTTGCTGATGGAGACACGATTGCCCAGCTCTGCCAGCTCCATCCTGACCAGTGACAACGGCTCCTTGTTTCTTAGTTCCCACAAGTTCTTGGGTTTTGGGTTGGCAGTGTCCTTCTCCAAAGCCCTGGCACTGCCACTGGTGCCAGCACAGAGTTGTGAGCGGGGAGGAGCAATTTAGTGATTTCTGCAACTGCAGAACTGCTCGCTCCAAGGAGCAGCTCAGCAAGTGGTGCTCTTGGGGAGGAGGATTTTGAAAAGCATCTCTGGGGACTGCTTTAAGACTTGTCCCCTCCGCTCTGCTGGTGACAGGAGCTGAGCAATTAGAGGAGCAATATCGACCCTGCCTCGGAAGCGTGTGACGGCTGGCACCGGGCGATTTAATCGCAGTGAAGCCGCGTCCTCGCGTCCTGGACGTGCAGCATCGCTGCCTGCGATCAATAGGCATTTTGTCTGAGGCCAGCCCCATTTGAGGCGAACCAGGCAAACCTTCTTCTGTGACAGAAAGCTCTTCTAGGGCCGGTGACCTTAATTGAATCGACTCTTTCGTGTCCTGAAGACAGTCACATCGTCTTGCCATGCTTGGTAAATCATGTGTCCGTCCCTGCGTGTGGGGTCTGTGCCGCCCTGCTTCTCTCCCGGTGAGATTTTTGCAACCTGAGGCTGATTTCCAGCTGCTTGGGAAGAGCCCTTGGCTCACCAGGTCTGTTCCTCTGCTGTCTGAGGCCTTGCCTGTGTTCTCTTGAACGTTCACTGGCAACTGGAGTTTGCAACTTCCAGGCTCCCACCGTGCTCGAGGTGTGAGTGTGCCACCTCACCTGGCTCTTTGCATCTGCCAAGATCCTCGCGGTCTCCAGGAGAGCCTGGAAAATCCAGCCAGTGGGTGCTGTGAAACCAGACCCCCACTCTGGACCCTTTTGGATATGGAATACTGAACTTGGTAAAGCAGTGGCTTCCTGCTGTGCTTGCCGCAGCTGAAACGTGGCCGAGCTGCTGGAGGTCACCTTTCTGGTCCCCGTGGAGCCGGGTGGCCTTCTCTGGTCATGGCTCTGCCCTGCGCTTTGGGTTCTGAGCTCATCCGCTATTTTACCACTGGCGGGGAAAAAAAACTGTCTTCAAAGCCCTTTTCCCTTGGGGAAAAGCCAGCTCGGTCAGAAACGTCCGCGCAGAAATGTCATCTGACCCAGCAGCTGGCTGCCGCCTCCCGGGGGTCCTGCGGCGTGCGCTGCCCGTGTCCCAGCCCCGGCTCCGGGGAAGCGAGTCCGGGCTCTGCTTCTGGCCAGCTCTGGCCTCTCCCTTCCCCCCCAGGCTCCACCGCCCCCTCCTGCCTCCGCATCTGCCTCCGCCGTGCGCCCCCATCGCGGTTTTGGGGGGGCTCGGGGGCCTGGGCAGCGGTGCCGGGGATGGCAGCTCCATCCTGCGCTTCCTCCCGGCGCAGCAGCCCTGGAGAAGGACGCAGCCACCCTGTCTCCTGTAAGTACCTCTCACTCTTTCCACTGGAGAGTTAAAATTAGCAACTTCTTTTTTTAAAGCAGGCGTCGCTTTAAACCTCGCCAGCCCAACTGGATTTCCTTTTATTTCCCCCCTCCCCCGGCTCCTTTTCTCTTGATTTTTTTTTTTTAAATTTTGTTGTTATTGTTCAACGCGTGCATGCACTTTTCTCCTTTTTTATTTCTTTATTTATTTTCTATTTCTTCCCCCCCCCCCTTCTTTTCGTTCCTTCCTATTTTAAACACGGGTGACGCTGCAGTGTCGGTGCGGAGTTCGGAGCCAAATAAACAGCGCGGCTCTCCCCCACCCCGATCGCCTTACAGAGCCCGGGGCCGGAGCCCAGAGCTGAATTTAGCCCCTTATCTATTGTCAGGCTCCGTGCTCGGCGCTGCTCTGCCGGGGGGGCTGCCCCGGACCCCCTTGTTGCTCCTGACACACATCCTCGCTGTGAGTTTGCCGCTTGTTGTTTTTCCCTCTCCTTTGTGTTCGTGGTAAAGCGCAGAAGTGCCCGTAAATCAGAACCCGTGGGGTTTTTTTGTGCCAGGGCTGGGTGGGGAGGGAGGGAGAGGGGGGTCTGAGTGATGTGGGGCTCCCATGCTGGAGAGAGGGGGAAACTGAGGCACAGAGGGGGACATGGCTCCCTGATGGGGAGTGGGTGAGCTGGGATTTCCTCTTTTTAGAATCAAAACAAACACAGACCAGGAAGGAAAAGGCAGCAGGCACGGGCTCAGATGCAGGATCAGAGCCTGTCCCGGGGGATAAATCCCTTTGGGAAGCTTGTGCCCACAGTCCCCCGTGGCAGGGCCGGTTCCCAGGCGTGACATGAGGCTGCAGGATGCCAGTGCCAGCACGGTGCCACAGCCAGAGCTCTGCTGTGCTCCGACGGGATGGGGCCAGCAGTTGGAAGTGGACGTCCCAGCCCGGATCTGCGAAAGCAAACAGGAAGGCGAATGGGGAGCAGCCGCTGTGTTTACTCAGAGGTTATTTATTGTGGTTCCTCAGAGGTTGGGACTGGGACTTTTAACACCTTCCTGTTTGGTGCTGGATCCTTTTGGCCAGGGCTGGATGCCTGGCAGGAGCTTGTGGCCACACCAGAGGTGAGCCAGGTACCAGGCACTGGGTGTCAGGCCAAGTGTTACACTGGGGCTCTCTGTCCAGTTCCTTCTCTTCCTTTGACTGTTTCCTGAATGTTTGTTTTGCTCTGGAGCCTGGGGTGGATGTGTTGGGGATGGATGTGGTGGGGCTGGGACTGGTGCTGAGCTTCCTGTGTTGTTGAGTGCTTGACCAGTGCTTTCATCCTGGAAAAATCTTTTTCCATTTGATTTTTTTCAGGGTTTTTATGCTGTTGCTGCTTTGGGGTAACAGTTAATAATGCTGATGATCTTCATATCTATGTCTGTGAAAATGGAGGTGCAGAGCCCATAGGAAGGGGATGTTTCAGAAGTGCTTTAGTGTTTCCCTCCCAAGGCGTGTGCTGCCCTAGCTCTGATGCTCATGGATCAGGCTGGAGGATAAACTTTGTGTGTGCTTCGGGTTAAATCCAGCCCTTTACCCATTGCTGGGAGTGGGTGAGGTGGGTTCTTCCCTCTGCTTGACTTGGAGGGACTTGTCACAAGGTGCTTTTCTTTGTTGTGGAAACCTCTACAGGGTCCCAAGGTTTCTGCTTTTGGAACTGAGTGGCTGCCCTCAGTACTGCCCTAGGCAACAACAGCTGCAGAGCCTTTTCCTCCTCCTCCTCTTTTGGCCAAAAGAGGCTACTCCCAACCCATTTGGGCTACTTTTTATTGATACATTTTTACATCCCCACCCTTTAGCAAAAATTGTGAATGAAATATTTTTATTTCTTTCTACAAACTCATGCCTCACTTTTTTCTCATCCCATCTTTGCATGGGGAGTATTGGCAGAAAAACTGTGGTATTTGATTTTCTTCCCTTTTCCAAGAGGAATTGTGACTGGTGTTTATTCTTGTACTCATAATGACTCTTATTTGCCCTCGGGGTCCATCTCCTCTGTGCTGCAGGAGCATCCCAGCAGCTTTTCTGCCATCCCTCTGATAACGTGGCTGGGAACCACGACAAGCCCTTGGCCTGAGCTATGGCCGTGTGCTGGTGACGCTCTGGCATGGGATTTTGGGTGTGCCAGACCCAGGGTGTAGTAGTGCTGCTGGAAAGTACCAAATGTTGGCCTTTTCCACAGTGTCTGGGCATCCCCACTGCTTTGCTGGGATGTCCTTGAGGGATGTGTGGGCAACATCCGCATCCCCAGGGCTGGCCAAAATCACCACCCCTTGGCATGTGGCTTCTGGTGCAGCCACAGAGGAGGGCTGGGGACCTTCCCCCACCACCTCAATCCCCCTTGCTGAAACACAGAGTTTGGCCTTAAAAGAATCCCTTTTAAGACAGAATGCTGTTCCTGGAGGATGGGATGGGCTCTGGATGAATCTGTCTCAGCAGGAGCCGTCATCCAGGTCTGAAGTGGCTGCAGTGGCACCAGCAGACGTCCCGGCCTCACTGCGGTGGCCCAGCCGGTGCCGGGGAGCAGGAGGACAGGATTTGTGTGCCTGGGACAAGAATGTGCATTCTGTGAGTGAGCAGCAACAGCTGAGAACCAGCTGTCCTGGTGGATTTGAGCTGCCTGATGAGCTGGGGCCAGATTCTTACCCCGCTGGCTCATTGGCATGTGGCTCAGGATGCATGTGGGTACAAGCTGTGGCTGAGCTGGGGGGCGAGGTCAGGTCCTGGCTGATGGCAAAACCTTTGTGGCACAGGGGGCATCCTCTGTCCCAGCAGCCCTGAGTTGTGCTGGGGATGAGGGACCTTGAACTGGTTTGTGTCTCTCTCCCTGGCTTTGGCTGCAGCAGCTCTGGGCTCCCTGGGATGCCCTGCTTGGGCTCTGGATAGCAGAGTGCTGTTGGTGGCTGATGTTATTTATGTGCTGATTTGGAGACACTGTGTTTTCCAGGCAGTGCAGGGGAAGGGGAAGTTAAACCCGTCTTTGCCATGTGGCATCTTGTCCCGGTTCCTCCTGTTTGCTGACAGTGAGTTCGGCCGGGGTTCAGTGGCAGCCAGGCCATGTCTGTGCCTCTTGGTGGGCTTTGGTGGCTCCTCCTCAGCTGTAGATCTTGGGGGACAGGTTCTCATGCCCAGGGCCTTGATCTCTGTTTTTGATGCTTTTACTGTTCCAAATAGCTAATGCTAGGTTTGGGCCTTTGTTTCCTTCATTAAATGAAATAACGATGTCTGGTGCTGAGCTCCCAGCATGGCAGTGTGCTTCAAGCACGAGCCTGTGGCTATGGACCAAAGTGGGTTTTGGGGAATGTGTAAAGTTGGGTGGGCATGCTCACCTCTGGGAAAGGCAGATGGCCAGGATGACATTTTTTGTGGCTTTGTTTCCAGGCTGGAAGTGCCAACAGCAGGTTGGAGCTGTGGTGGTGGAGTCAGAGCACTGGGATGGAGGCAGGAGCGTGGTTCTGCCTGATCCTGTTGGTGTTGGCCAGATTTTTTCCATCCATCTCTCCAAGGGACTCTTGTAGTGAGCTCTGCTTTGGCATCACCATCACAATAATTAATTAAGACAAGTTAAGATCTTTTGCTTCTTCAGCTGGCCAAGTGGAGCTGGTGACCACCATTGCCTTCCCAGCAATGGGAAGCTCCTGACTTCACCAGCTCCTTTGCACCCCAGATGAGTGTGGGACCCTGCAGCCCCAGGGGAACCTGGTGCTTCCTTCCCAGGAGCTCAAGGCATGTAAACCCTGCTGGAGAGTGTGGCATGGGACAGTGCAGGAGCAGCATCTGCCTGCTTGGACCCCAGGGAAGAGGTGGCTGCCTTGGCCGTGGATGTGGTCAGCAGTCAGTAGATGCAAATCAAATCAGCAGCCCCATGACTTTGGGCATCATGGCTGTTACCAGTGCTTGGGGGTGCAAAACCAACAAAGCAGTGATTGTGGGAGGCTGGTTTGAAAGATCTTGGTGGCCCTTGGGAAAGGGCTGAGGCTTTGGGAATGGCGCTGCTGGGGTCGTGCACTGGGAGGGCGGATTGTGCTCAGGGGCTGAGTTCTGTGGTGGCACCGGGGACCTCTGGCCTCTCAACAGCCCTGGAGGGTCTGCAGAGCTGCTCTGGGGTGTCCCTTCCTGGGTGGGGATGGGGCACAGAGTTGCTGATCATTGTGTCTGGGCTGGGGATGAGCTGGAGATGAGGCTGGGAGAGCTGAGGCTGTTCAGCCTGAAGAGGGGAAAGCTCCAGGGAGACCTTAGAGATCCTTCCAGTGCCTAAAGGGGCTTCAAGGGAGCTGCAGAGGGGCTTTGGACCTGGGTGGGGAGGGACGAGGGCCTGGAATGACAGGACAAGAGGGAATGGCTTCCCACTGCCAGCAGGCAGGTTTAGATGGGATATTGACTGGAAATTGTTCCCTGTGAGGGTGGGGAGGCCCTGGCACAGGCTGCCCAGAGAAGCTGTGGCTGCCCCTTCCCTGGAATTGTTCAAGACCGGGTTGGATGGGGCTTGGAGCAACCTGGGATAGAGGCTGGAATGAGTTTTAAGTTTCCTTCCAACCCATCCTTTCCAAACCATTCTAGGATTTCATGAGTTGTGCCACGGTGCCCTTGGGCAGAGGGTAGTAGTCCTCTGCTGCAGAGGACATATCCCCAGTCCCCATCCCACTGACACGGGATGGAGCAGCAGAGTTTCCCCTGGGACAGTTTCAGCCGTGTCCTGTGGGGCTGCTGTGATTTCCTCTGCTCCCATGATTGGCCTGGAGCAGCAGTTGAGTCTCATGGAATTTCCCCTGAGTAAAACCCACCAGGAGGAGAGAGCTGTGCCCTCTGCTACTGGAGGAAATCCTGTCCCCTTCATGGAGTGCCCCTACATTCCCAGCAGGGAGGGCTTTGTCCTGATGCTGCTGAGCTGCCCCTGGGAGCCCCACTGGGTCCCAGTGCTGGGATTCTGCCCCCTGTGCTGGAGCTGAAGGCAGTGGTTGTCCCCCTTGGGCCGGTTGTGTTTTGGGATGCCCAAGTCATCAATGTCCTTGATGGCCACAGTGGTGACCCACAGTGAGGGTCCTGGCTGGGCTGCACTGGGCCATGGGTGCACCCTCAGGATGGGAGAGTGGATGTTAATGCTAATGTTAATGTTGGGATGCTGCTGTAAGGTTCACTGAGAGATAAAAGCCCTCAAAGTGAAACATTGCTGCCATTGGGCTCTGAGGCTTTTCCTGCACTCACATTCCCCCATCCCAGAGCAGGAGGCAGCTCCGTGGGGAGCAGAACTGGATGGCCCCAAAAAACTGGAGCCATGTCCACCCCCTCCATGCCTCCCCTTTTGTCCCTGTGGCCTCAGCAGCAGCCAAAGTCCCCAGTGTGGGGCTGGTTTGGGGTTGAGAACTGCTCCTGCTCCCCAGCAGTGCGGGGTCGGCTGTGACAGCCTCCTGATTTGCTGAGTGCAGGATCCGACCCCAAATTCAGCTCCCTCTCCTTCTCGCTCTTTTTTTTTAATGAGTCAACCTCTCATCTGTCATATTAAACCTCCTCATTACCAGGTATCTAAATTTTGCTCTGACAATAGTGACAGGGGAAGCTGCGATCTCATTGCCACGGCGCGGGGCTCCGGGGAGCTGGCAGGTGGTTATTTCATGCCCTGCAGGGAGCCGTGGGGGTGGGCAATGGAGCTGGATAATGGGCTCTTGCTTCCCATAATTTAGAAAACCTCACTTAGTGCAGAGGGAAAAATTACCCCCAGTCTCTGACTCTAGAGCTGGTGATAGAGAGCATGGGGGAAGGGGGAACAGCTTTGGGGGTCTGGCTGCTCCTCCCTGGGCATGGAGGGTGGATTGGGATGAGAGTGGTTGGGGATGGAGGGTAAACAGGGCTGAAGGATGGGGGGGATGAAAGGTGGAAGGAGATGAGGGTGGCTGGGAGTGAGGATAGATGGGGATGGAGGATGGCTGGGGCTGGAGATGGCACAGGGCTGCCCTGTGCCAGCAGTTGGTACGAGCTGGGGAAGGGGATGCTGTGTGCATCCTGGGGAGCCCCTGGGGCAGGCAGGCTTCCCAGCCTGGGTATGCACATCTGGGGAAGCTGCTGAGCCACCTGGGAGACCACAGGTTCAGGATGGTGGATGACCCCTGCTGTGAGGATGCCACCACCAAGGTCACTGCTCAAGGTCGTGAGGCTTTTCTGGCAGCTGCATCGGCCTTGTTGCTGTTCTCAGGGTGCTCTGAAGGTCACTTTAGCAGGGAACTGTCCAAGCCCTCCTGTTTAACACCAAGCCCTGCAGCCACTTGTTCCTGCAGGTCCCTCCCTGTAGCATCTCCAGGACAGAGGAGCAGCTGCCTCTCTGAGAACCAGGTGGTGTGAGGGGCTACAAGTCCCTGCTTGTCCTGGTCCTGCAGGCTTTTCCTTCCTGAAACTGTGTCCTTACCTTGGCTGAGGGTTCCCTGGTTGACTTTTGCACAGCACCAAGCAGGGCCGTGGGTTTGCCGGTGACTTTGCCTGGAGCTCCTGCCCAGCCTCCTTTCTTTGTGTTCCCTCCAGCCTCTGCTGTCTTTGGCCATGCTGGCAGTGCAGAGAAGGTCACCAGCTGTACCTGCTGTCACCCTGCCTCTGCAGAACACATCCCCAGTCTGAGATGTGCATGTTCCTGTGGTGCTGGATGTGACAGCATCCCTGGCTACATGTGGATGTGTTCCTGCCATGAAACTGGGATTTGGGGTGTAGGGCACCAGGGTTCCTGCTTTGGGTGCTGCCTCCAGTTCTTGTGCTGATGTTGGGACTGTCATCCTTTCTTGAGGGTGTTGTCTGACTCCACTAGCACACAAATTGCAGGGGGAGAGAAGATCAACCCCAGTTTAATAATCTGCCCTAAATCCTTTCATTCACCCACACTTGCACAGCAAACACCATTTCTCCAGCGTTGTGCCAGGGCTGTGCTTGTCCTCAGCCTCTGCCGGGCTTGGCACAGTGCGAGGTTTTGTTACAGCTCAGCAGAGCTGGTTGCACCGTTGGCATCTGCTTTTCTTCAGAGAGTGCCTGAATCTGGGTCAGGAATATATGTGTGTCTTTCAAATTCCTTGGGGGCCTGACTGAATCCAGCTTCACTCCTGCTTCCCTGAGATTCCAAGGTTTTCACCTGCAGCTGGTGGGACTGATTCCCTCCTGCAGGCAGGAGGAGCTGAGTGCTGGTTTGGCTGCCCATCCCAGGGAAATTGGGACCCTGACGTGGGTGTCAGCTGTGCAGGAGGGATGGCAGCTCAGCACTGGGTTGGCACCTGCCTGGTGAGTGAGATTTGGCCCCAGGCAGGGTCAAGCAGCTTTGTTTCTGAGCAGCAGGTTTGCTCTGGAGCCATGTTTCAGCCACCTTCCTCTCCCCTCCCCCTGCCTGCATCTGGAGGTTCGACACAGGAACCCAGATAGCATCATCCTGAAACCAGAATAGAAGCTTTGGAGGAGACTTGAGCATGTTTGTGCGGTTTTTATCTCGGTTTGGAGATAAAGAGGTGCTAAACAATGCTAAGCTGGCAAGTTGGGAGTCCCTCACGGTGGGTGCTGTGGGGCTGGGGACTCGCTGGCACCTGCCCTTGCTGCCTGCTGTCCTGCCAAGGACATCCCCACGTGGGTGCTGCATCCCTCCTGGGTGCCCATTCCCCTGCCAGCACTGCCCCCATCCCACAGCAGAGCAGGGGTGACAGCCAGCACCGTGCCAGGGGCTTTGCCAGAGAGGAAGAACAACATTAACATGAATACTGGCACTGTGTTTTAGGGAAGGGGGCTTTGCAAAAGAGAAGGAAGTCAGTCCTGCTGATCCAGAAACCACACAGAAGGAAACTAAAAGTCCTTGGTGTCAGCATGGAGGATATGTTAAAAAAACAATTAACTCACAAAAGGCAGCAAGAAAGGAAACAGGAAGGCAAGAACTGCAGTTAAACCGGCGGGTTCAAGAGGTGACTTGAGCTAAATCCATGTCCTTCAAGGATGGGATCCAGCCCTGGGCATGGGCAGGGAAGGAGCTGGAGTGACAGAACAAGGCTTCCCACTGCCAGAGGGCCGGGATAGGTGGGATACTGGCAAGAAATTTATCCCTGTGAGTGGATGACTGAGAGGTGGGATGAGATGTCCAATCCAGGCCATTCTGCAGTTCTGTAACACCCTGCACATTGTACCCCACATGTCCACGGGTTGTGTGCCCAAGCTCCCTTGCAATGACCTTTTTCCCACAGAGAAGCTGCAAGACTGGAAGATGTTACTGCTGTCATTTCTGTATGTGGATAAACCTGACACCCCCAAAGTGTGTTTGGGCTTGGGTCTGTGAATTCAGTCGTGTCAAGTGCCCTGTTCCTATCCTTGGGGGTGGATAGTGGTGGGGAGGACACTCCCTTTGCTCTCAGCCAGCCCCTTGACTTGATGGAGCACACAAAACACATCTTGAGGAGCATTCTGCAAATCTTGGGTAAAGGATGGGCTGGTCCCACAGCGAGAGGTGCCTGGGGGGAGCAGTTGCTGGGCTGGGCTGTGATCTGCCATACCTGTCACCTGCATTTCTCCCTTCAAACTGGGACTTTCTATGCCTCCATAAGACGAGGGCAGCGTTTTTCTTCTTTTCCCAGCCTCCAAATGTCCTTTGAACCTCGTCTTGCTGGTTTCCTTGCAGCCAAGCCATTGCACTAGACCTGTTTTGGGGATGGAGATCAGGAAAACATTCCTTGAACTGGTGCCATGTCAAAGCCATCCCAATTTTGCTGTCACTTGTGTCGCTGGCTCTGCCGTGTGTTCCTGCACACGGAGTGGATTGGGGAGCATGGTGCCACATGCTGGGAAAAGCAAAGAGCTCCAAAGGAAAAGACATTTTTGGAAAGGATGCATTTATTTGCCTTTATTTATCTTCCTAAAGCTTTCAGATTAATCTTTTTGATCTTCCCTCTGCAGCTGCGTGGCCAAGGTTTGGTTTCTTTCAGCTGACATTGTGCTGAGAGCACACGGCTTTGCAAGGCGGGCGTTAAGGAAGGGCAGCTGAATTCCTTCGCCCTGGAGAGGGGCGGTGTTTCAAGCTAACTTTAGTAAGGAAAGACTAAAAAGGGATGCAATAAAAGTATATTAAAAATAGCAAATGGCTGTAGAAAGTGGATGTAAGACTCTCAGTGTCCCTGCTTGTGCCAAGAGAAGCGTGGGGCTGTTCAGTTGGAATGGAAAAGTGACAAGTTCTGGAGCAGCGCAGAGCACCCCGCTGCCGTGCAAAGCAAAGGTGAAACGACTTACAAGTAGGTGAAATAGATCAGAAATTTGTACAGTAGATAAAAAAAATCCAGAAAAAAAGACTTGAAAGAGATACCAGCTCCTCTCTGTCCCCAGCTCTTGGAGCTGGGGATTCAGCCCCCCCCAATTCCTTGTTTTGTAAAAACATCTCCCAGCTGAGATTCCTCTGCGCTTTTTCTTTCTTCCCCCATTTGCAAAATGCTAACTCTGCTCTCTCGCCTGTCTCTCCAATTTGGAGCAATTTACTGGGAGCCGGGGATGAATTACTCAGCACAGAGTTAACCAGCACCTGCTCGGAGTTAATTGGCATGTGTGCTAATTGCCGTGATAGTCACACTTGTGCGAGCGGAGCGCAGGGAGGGGGAAGCGGGCGCTGGCGGCTGCCTCCATCCCAGAGCTCCTCGCTGCCGAATTCCCTGATCCTTCTTGAGATTCCTGGGAGTGGAAGAGGGTCAGGGTGGCTTTTTTGCAGTGAGATGCCTGTCATTTGCTTTCCAGTGGATTTGAAGGTCCCTTTCCATGCCCTTGGACCCTCTTTGTTGGGGTGTAGTAGCTGGGATGCTTGGCGGTTTCCTTGGAAAACGAGGCTCAGGAGAAAGAAAGAAGCTGCTGTCTGAGAAGGAGGAGATGATGATTTAATGAGTGGGGTTATTGTGTATAAAATCATTTGAGACCCTGAAAGTTAGAGGTTATTTAGGAGCTCAGCTCCTCGCTGCAGTCCTGTGCTCTGGGTGCGTGTCTCTGTACGTGTTTGAGGGTTTAAATTGCACCTGATCACGGAGGAAGGTCGTGGGTGATCTTGGTGCCTCGGTCTGGGCAATCAGGGAGCCAAAGCAATTTGCTGGTGAAGGAGAGGGAGCTGCAGGGGCTGAGGGGATCATTCTGGGTTGTGGCCAAGCCTCAGCAGCAGTGCCAGCAAGAGGGACAGGAGAGATGAAGGCGGCTCTCCAGGTTTCTTGCTCTTCCAGCTGCTGTTCAGAAACTCGAGCCAGTGGTTGTACTTTCTGAAACAGGCACCTGGGCAGGAAACGTGAAAATACCTGGGTTTAAAAATATGGTGGGGGAAAAAGCTCAGCCTAAAAATAAATAATGTGCTCTTCTCCATCCCTCCTCTTCACCCCATCCAGGGGTGGCCTTCCCCATGGGGTGTTTTCCTTCTCAGGCAGGGTAGAGGGGTCAAGAGCATCACATGGCAGCTCTTTTTCTCTCCATGATGACGAGCAGAATCCTGTTAAGTCACTTTTTTTCCTGTGGAAAACTTTATCCAGCAGCATGAGCAAACCCTGAGGCTGGGACAGTGATCCAGCCAAGGTGCTGAGAGTGAAGAGTCAGGATTCAGAGCAGCAGGAGGAACCTGGTTTGGTGGTTGAAAAAGGGGATTTGGTTTGAAACACTTGGGGTATGTTTGTGGCCTGGGGAGGGGAATGTGGCTTGGATTCCACTGCTCCATGCAAGAAATGCCCGCTCGTGTGGAGCTGAGGGCAGGGATGAGCAGCACCAGGGTTTTTAACTCATCCCTACAAACATCCCATCTCCTCAAGCACTGTGGAGCTTTTGGCTGCCATAGCATCCTGTGAACAAGCCCTGCAATGAAATTGTGTTAAAATATGTTTCCTTTCACTCAGTTTAAATTTACTGCCTGTTGTTCTCCAGTGTTTATTGTTGCTTCTGGAGAGTTCCTCTCTGGTTTGGACAGTAAATCCGCTGTCTTTCAGAGGGTTTCTCTGTCCAAGAGCTGCAGCACACGGAAAGAATTAGCATCTTGCCCTGAGTCTGCTTGTGGAGCTGTTGCTACTTTGTGCTGCTGCTGGTGGTTTTGAAGATGCTGAAGGTGAATATTTTTCAGCCAGTTTAGAGAAATGGCAACTCCAAAGGGAAAAGCGGCAAAGCAAACCCAACAAAAGGTTCCTCCTCTTCCGAAGCTTCTTTGTGTGTGCAAAATCCTCTCCTTGGTTTCAAGGCTTTGGGCTCCTGTGTGGGCTCGCAGGGAGGGAAATACTGAGCAGACACTCCAGGTAGATGAGGTAAAAATCCTCATTCTCCTTTTAGCTCTTCCTGTACCACTGACCTTTGAGGGATACTCACATGGTGCAAGCTGGAGCAGTGATGCTCTGAAACTGGTGATGCTGTAGAACTGGCCATGCTCTGGGACCTATTTTTTTCAGAGCTTCCCACAGTGGGATGGGGAGCAGCAGCCAAAGTGCCTCTGGCACTGGCCCAGTGTTCCCCATGGTGACAGTGCTCCTCACAGCTGCATGGTTGCTCCTATTTGCTGCTGGGAGGGAAACATGCACCTTTTTTGGTAAATAATGATTCAAGAATTAAATGTCATCCCTTTATGGTCTGTCCTTGCCAAGAGTCTTACTGGTGGGATTTTTTTTTAAATAGCCAGGTTTTGCTGCCCTTTGTCTCTCTGATCTTCGTCCTGGCCTCCCCATGCCTCACTCTCCCTGGAGGGCAAACTGGGGATGTCGAGATGGGGAAAAGACTCCCCATTCTCCTCAGGGCTCCTTGAACTTGCACTGAAACCACAGAATGTGATGCATGATGAATAACTTTACCCAAAAAAAAACCCCAAAAAAAACAGAGCGAAGGATTGACTCAAATGACTCAGTGAACCCCAAAAACAAGAGTGGGAGTGAGACCATTAGGGCTTGTTTGTTGTTGGAGCATGGTCTGGTGAGGAGGTGAAGGATGGGAAAGGTCTTCAGCGGGGTCTGGGGGCACTCTGGGGTGGGACAGGAGCAGGAGGAACTTGGTCAGGTTGGCTGTGGCTGCTGCTTTGAATTTGGGATGATGGTTTGGGAGAAAAGGCTTTGGGGTTTTTTTATGCTTTTTGTAACAAGACCGAGGGCTGGGGACTGCCAAATTGAGGCAGATATGAAGCTATTTTGGGACTGGTTTTTCCCTCTGCCTGGGTCTTGGCACAAGGCAACTTGCTTTAAATGCAGTGTTATCACTGCTGTTATGCAGCTGCTCAGAGAGAGAGCAGGGGGAAAGACATACCTGTGGAAAATGAACTGGCTGAAGTTCCCTCTTTGTCCCGTCAGTGCAGTGCAGCACATGCTGGGAAACGGTGAGATGGGCTGGGGGCTGTGCCAGGAGGTGTCCTGCTACATCTGGTGCAGCCTCTGGTGCTGGGTGATGCAGATTATCGTGGGGAGGCTGCAGAAGGAGCCCTGTGACCTGCAGCACTCGTCCCTTTGGGGAGAGGTTTGGGCACAAGATACCACCGAGCCAATTGTGTGCCCCAGATCCATGGAAACATCCGCTGTGCCTGAGCCCAGTGGAAGGCCAGGCTGTCTCAGCTGCCTTCTGAGTCCTCCTTCCCCATAAGAATTAGGTTTCTGTGCCTGGTTATAAGGTTTCTTCCAAGTAATCAAATAAAGACATTTTAAAATTCCGAATTGAAGATTAGCGCAGAAACTGGAGACGGATTTAAATTGCCCGAGCTAATCACCAGCCACTCGACTGCTTATGACTTTATTAAGAGAAAAAAAAGTCTGGAGTGTCACGGAGGAATAGTGATTCACGGGCACACTGCTGTCGTCTCCTCCTCCTCGCCCAGAGCGTCGCAGTGCCCGGCCCACACGTGTCCTGTGCCACGGGGGGCTCCTGGCCTCCATCCTTGCTCTCCTGGCCCCAGAGCTGGGTGGGAGAAAGAACCAGAGACCAGCCTGGGGTGGGATCAGGGTCCTGGATGGGGTTTGGGAGCAGAGGGTCTCACTCCTGTCTCTCTCCTGTGCAGGTTTCTGAGCAGCTGCTGACTTCTCAGCCCCGCCGGGTCTGGCTGCGCATGACGGTACCATGAACTGAGCACCAAGCCACGCAAAACTTTTTTTTTTGTTTTGGCTTTTTTGGGTTTGTTTTCCATCTGAGAAAAAAGCCCCCCACACTCTTTAATGAAAGCATTTTAAAGCGGGGTTACCTCTCCCCTCCCCTGAGCCGAAGTCGTCCCGGGTGCGGCGAGGATTTCCGGAGAAGATGGGGAGAAAAAAGATCCAGATCCAGCGGATCACGGATGAGCGCAATCGGCAGGTCAGTGCTGTCTCTCCCCGCTCCCTGACCTCACCCTTCTCCTGTGGGGGATTTTAAGTGTTTAAGTTTCAAAATGACCGATTTCCATCCCATTTTGGGCCACCAGTGCTGTGTTTTTCCCAATCCATAGAATAAGCAGATGAGTGAGACTTGGTGCTGAGGCTGGATCCAGGACCAGGCAAACAGCCCCGTTGTGCTGCCCCATCCAGCTCCTTGCCTTGGAGCTCCTCGAGCCATTTCCATCTAAGTGCTTTTCCAGAAGAAAGTATCTTCTCCACTTAGTTCCCCCTTTTTTTATTATTTTTGTCCTGCAGAAAATATATTTCAGTTGACATTTTCCATGTGGTTTTTCCAATAAAAAACAGGCACAACAAGTATCCATTTTGCTGAATGCAAACAGCTCAAGTTATTCCTTTTTTTTTCCTCAATTGTAAACTTAAATGACTCCAGGGCTTTTTTCCTTGGGCTCTCTTGAAGCCAAGCCTGAGACACACACACACGTGCATGTGTGTAGGAATGTATCTCAGAGGAAAACAAAATCCGACAGATTTTTCCCAAATTTCCATGTTCCTTAAACTGGAGTGGTGGAGAAGAGCACTTTGCCAGCTCAGGTTTGCTCTGGGATGACTCTGTCAATGTACTTCCCATAACCACGAGACTTCCAGGCAATTCCCTTTGCTTTCTCTGCTCCTGCAGTCTGGCTCAGCAAATCCAAGCCTCTGCTTTTAGTCCAGCCACTACTGCTCTCCAGCATGACCTGCCACACTTCTTTCCTGCCACTTTCACTCCAGAAAAACAGAAAAAACAGTAAAAAAGCATGTGGATATATTTCTAATCCTTAAAGAGTGGCAAAGAACAGAACTGGATGAACCACTTTATTGCTCTGCAGCAAAACAATGGGAAATGGCAGGTTTTCTTCATTATAGCTTCACTTGGTGGCGGGGGCCAGGACGGGCATCAAATAGTTTTTGCTGATGTTCCAGTTGCTCCTGGGGTTGTTTATATCCATCATGAGGAGGAAACAGGGCCTTAGGGGTTGTTGAAGGATTTGGAGTGTCTTTTATGGGGCAGTGCTGCAGAGAGGAGCGAGGGATCTGCGGTGACTGGAGCCCTGTTGGAAGTTCAAAGAAATGGAAAATAATCGGTGATGCTGGAGGGGGGTGGCACAGCCTGGCCCTGCTGGATAGACCCTTGGGAAGGGAAAGAGGCACTGCTCTGCAGAGGCAGCAGCCAGGTGATGGGACTGTTTCTGAGGGATGAGCTGCTCTTGGGCACTGGCTGGAGATAAAGCCCCTTGCTGAGATCTCACAGCATCGGGTGGGATTTGGCAGCAGGAGTTGCTTTGCGTGGCCAGGTGTCATGGCTTTAGCACATCTCTGATGTCAGGTGTCCCCAAAGCCCGGTTCCCCGGGCTGGGGGACACTGGTTTTGCCCTGGCAGTAATTGCATCCCTGGCTGGGTTAGTTCCTCCAAAACCCAGCACAGAAGCATTGCTCCCCACCCCAGTGCAGCACATCTTGCTGTGCTTCCCAGAAACCAGCCCGATCAAATGGGGTGTCAGCAAAGCAGCAGCTGTTTAATTGGTCACCAGCACAGCTTGCAACCAATTTTCACTGCTCCCTTTCTTTGGGAAAAAAGAAGATAGGACATTTCATGGAAAAGAACTGCTCTGGGCAGTGGGATCTGCTCTATCCACTGTGGTAGGAGCTGTAAAGAGGGTGAGAACCCTCTTGCTCCACTCTCCTGGTCCCTGCTGTACCTGTGCAATACCAGGATCCACTCCCCAGGGGCAGAAGTGTCCCATACTGCTTTATCTCATAGAGACATGGGATGATTTGGGTTGGAAGGGATCTTAAAAGTCCATCTCATTCCACCCCCCTGCCATGGGCAGGGACACCTTCCACTGTCCCAGCTCGCTCCAAGCCCTGTCCAACGTGTCCTTGGACACTTCCAGGAATGAGGCAGCCACAGCTTTTCTGGGCACCCTGTGCCAGGGGCCTCCCCACCTTCACAGGACAAATTTCCTTCTCATATCCCATCTAAATCTCCCCTTCTTCAGTTTAAAACCACACCCCTTGTCTCATCGTTATCTGCCAATGTAACAAGTGCCTCTCTGTGTGTTTGATGAGCCCCTGGAAGTGCTGGAGGGCTGCAGTGAGGTCCCCCCGGAGCTTCTCTCGCTGTGTCCCTGCGGATCAGCGCTGCCCATGCGTGCGTGCCCGCCGTGGCTGCAGGCTGGTGGCTAAGCTGGCTTAAACCCAGCGTCTGCAGCATCCTCAGCCCACCCCTGGCAGCCCCCCTGGCACCCCCCCTGCTGCAGCGGGGACAGAGGGCACGGGCAGCTCTCCTGTGTCACTCCTGGAGCTGATGAGTTATGGATGAGGCTGGTTCCTGCGGGAGTCCTTGGCATGCCAGGGTGGCAGAGGAATGGGAATGTGCAGGGATGCTCTGGAGAATGAGGGATTCACCGGTGCTGGAGCAAGGAGGTGGAGGCAGAGCTGCTTTTGACACCTGCGTTTCCCCTCGTGCTGCCCATGGCTTGGGGCTCCCTCGCGAGCCTGAGGGAGAGCTGAGGCTGCACAGGGGCTCTCCAGAGCCTTTGCTGTGAGCTGAAGCTGTTCCTTCAGCTGACCCTGCTCGTGTCCCAGGTTTTGCCTTCCATGGGGGCACAGACCATGAAGAGTGCAGCAGAATGTGGAGCTGCTGGACTGGGTCTGGAGGAGGCCATGGAGAATCTCCGAGGGCTGGAGCAGCTCTGCTCTGGAGCCAGGCTGGGACAGCTGGAGGCATTCAGCCTGGAGAACGCTCCAGGGAGATCTAAAGGGACTTTAAATCTCCATGAGGGAGAGAGACCTTGGACAAGGACCTGGAGTGACAAGACAAAGGGGGGAATGGTTTTAAACTGAAAAGAGGGAGACTTAGATTGGATATTAGGGGAAAATTGTCCCCTGTGAAGGTGGACAGGCCCTGGCACAGGTTGCCCAGAGAAGCTGTGGCTGCCCCGTTCCTGGAAGTGTTCAAGGCCAGGTTGGACAGTGTTTGGAGCAACCTGGGATAGTGGAAGATATTCCTGCCCATGTCAGGGAGGTGAGACAAGATGAGCTTTTAGATCCCTTCCAACCCAAACCAGTGTTTGATTCCGTGAATTACAGCAGCAGCCAAAACCAAGGGAGGAGAGCAAGTCAGAGTCACTAATGTCATTAGAGGAATTACTGGAGAGGATTTGCCACAACAGATCAGGCCATCAGTCCTTCAGGGCCAGGCTGCTGACTCTGGCAACTGCCAATATGGTTTGCATCAGGGGAAAGGCAAGAAATCCCCTGCTAGTGTGGGGCAGTAATTCCTTCCTGACCCCTTTGGTGATCGGCTTATGCCCTGAAGCATGAGATTTGATTACCCTCTTAGACTTACAAGGTTAATTCTTCTAGATGAGGCTCGTGCACGGCATCAGGGGAAGGTTTGAGGTTTCTGTCCTGGGTCATGAGTGGATGCACAAGGCTGTGTTAGGTGATCCTTGTGTGTGATATGGTGGCTAAATGGCAAATCTTTTTTCCCTCTGCAGAACGTAGGGGTGTCAGTAAAGAGGGATGCTCTTGTGCCCTGTCTGCAGAGGGAATATTCCCTCCTCTCTAGAGGGATAATTTGGTGATTTGTGTTCTGCTCAGCTCTGCCCAGGGTGCTTGTTGATTTGGGGAAGATGACCCCACACTCTTCACTACTCAAGGGCAAAACCCAAGCCATGCCTGTCTCTGGTCTTCAAGGCTAAGAGCTGCCCCATTGTCTGGCCCCCATGTCTCGGCCTCACCCCATGGCCTCCAGTGTCGGTGGCTGAGCCTGTGGTGGTGCTGGGCAAGGTGTGTTTTGGCAGAGTGTCCCCAGCACCAGTGGCTGCAGAAGCTGCCCTTGGCTGGTCCCTCTGTTTTGGTGGATACTGTGTTTTCCTCCTGGGGCTCCTTGAGCTGCTTGGAGCTGAGTGCAGAGGCTGCCCCAGCAGGGACGGTGACACAGGGCGGCAGAGGCAGCTCGTGGTTTCAGTGCCTGTCCTGCCATGGCTGCAGGAGCAGACCCTCAGCTGGTCCCAGCTGAAGTGGCACTGCAGCTCCTGCTCTTGGGAGCGCAGCAGAGCTTTCGGCTGGCTGGCAAGTCTGGAATGCTGCTGGAGAGGGGGAGTTATTGGTGACAGGGGAGTTATTGGTGACAGGGGAGCTGGCCCTCAAGTAATTTAATTTGTACCAGAGTGTGCCGGGGCTGGGCTGGTGCTGGCAACGTGAGTGGCGCGGCCGCAGCCCGGCCATGGCCAAAGCGGGCGCACGTGGCAGCCACAGCAGCGTGGGGTTCCAGCCCTACACTTTCCAGGGGATGAGGCGATTAGAGCCCAATCTCATTACTGCTTAATCATCTCTGGGAGATGGCGGGGAGGGGCAGCAGCTCCAAGTGTGGCCAGAGCTGCCCCTGCTGTGCCCTCCCTGCTCAGGCAGGGACGGGGTTCTGTCTCGAGGGGTGCAGGACCCTGGGGGTGCACAGTGGGTGCTGCTGGTGTGGTGCTGCTCCTCACCATCTCTGCGAACTGGGAAGCTCCGAGTTGAGCTCTTTGGACCGTGGCTGTGATGCCAATGACAGGCTGAGCAAAGGCAGCAGCCTCGTTCACTCTCCTCCCTCAGCTCTGCGAATTTAAGCTGTTCACTTGCAAAATTGATGTTGTGGTGGAGGCCCAGAGTGGAGTCAAGCCCTCCCATGTGGAGAGGGAGCAGGTCTTGGCACCCAAGGGCATCTCAGCTCATCTCCAGCCCTTCCCCTGGAGGCTGCTTCGACCCCAGAGCAATGCTTAGGACAAAGCAGTGACCTCCTGCCTCTTATTTTCTTTTTCTGTTTTTCATTTGCTGAGAGGGCATTGGCCAAGCATCGCGCCTTCCCCGTCAGTGTGCCGTGTGTTCTGGGGGGGTGGGGGGCCCTCAGCAGCTGTCTGCACAGCAGCCAGGACAGGGAGCCCCAAACCAGCTCCCTCTGTACCAGCTGGATCCTGTTAGGAGTGTGGTGGTGAGAGCTGAGCGTGGGCTGGGAATGGCAGCCCGATGTCTGCCCGGCAGCTGGAGCTGGTGTTGGAGCCAGCAGCCAGCCCCAGTCCCGGCCCCAGCCCCCAGCCAGCTCTCCAGGATCAGTCCTGCAGGAGCTGCCTCCTCTGCCAACAGCTCTGGTTCCAGCTCAAGGCAGGGCAGGCTGGGGGACAGGGACCCCAGAGGGGCAGGCAGTGAGGAAAACACCCCAGCAAGGTTACAAAGGGGCAGCAGGATGGGGGTGGCAGCTGGGCAGGCCCCTGGCACTGGGGGGCTTGTGGTGCCCTGGGGGAAGCATAAGTGGGGCTGGTGAGCAGGATAGCGGCTCAGGGGTGGGTTTTGGGGTGCTGAGCCCCAGCTCTGTGGCTCTCAGGTTTGGGCACTCACAGCACAGCTGCAGCAAGTGAGGACAAGATCTCCATCGCTTGAATATTCCACTTAAAAACCTGCAGCCCCCGGACAGATGGCAGCTCTGCTGGGGATTTTGCTGAAATTTATTTTCTCTTGATTTGGCAATATGTGATTTCCAATGCTGATAATCATCTTTGTGCTTGTGAAGTGTCTGCCTTTGGAGGATCCCAAAATAGGCAGCAATATGAACCATTTGGAAGAGGGAGGCGAGAGAGGAGAGCTTGGGGTTGGGTCCAGTTGGGGAAACTGAGACAGAATATTCCCTCTGCATTCCTCTTTCTTTTTCTCTTCCTTCAGTGGTCATTCTGTTTTTCCCTGGGAGGTGTTGGGTCTGTGTCAGCATGGACACAACTTCTCACTGTGGCTGTCCTTGCTTTCAGGTGACCTTCACCAAGCGCAAGTTCGGCTTGATGAAGAAAGCCTATGAGCTGAGTGTCCTGTGCGACTGTGAGATTGCCCTCATCATCTTCAACCACTCCAACAAGCTGTTCCAGTATGCCAGCACCGACATGGACAAGGTGCTGCTCAAGTACACCGAGTACAACGAGCCCCATGAGAGCAGGACCAACGCAGACATCATCGAGGTGAGGCTGCCTGTCTGCTCCCCAGCTTTACCCCTGTGCTAGAGCCAGGGCTGAGTCTGCTCCACACGGGCTGCAGGAGCTTGCTGCAGGGTGGGGGTGGAGCAAACAGATCTCTCACACCCAGTGCCAAGATGGATTTTGCGTGGTTTATGAAAATACTCCATTCTGGAGTAGAGTTGAAGCTGTCTCCAGTTGTGTGTTGACCGACTGCCTTGAAACTTGAGGTGCAGGTTTGCTCTGTGGGACTCTGCTGTGGAATCCAGGCAAACCTTGAGGTGGGTTTGGAGGCAGCTCCTGGGGCTGCTGCACTGGGGCCTGGTACAGCTGGTGACATGGTTCTGAAGTGCCTGGCACAGCTGATGACATTGCCCCAGCCTCAAATTCAGACAGGCACGGTGGGGTTGTGGGAGGGCACCAGTGCCCAAATCCCAGAGGAATTCAGGTGGGACGGACCTTGTGCCTCTGGTCCAGAGCCTGCTCAAAGCATGGTCAAGCTCATGGGTTGGTGGGTTTGCTCAAGGCTTGTCTGGCTGCATTTTGTGGGTCTCCAGGGGTGGCCCAACCCCACCCAGTCTGACCCATCCTGGCACTGCCTCTGGCACTGTGCCCAAACTGTGCTCACTTCAAGGCTGCCATGGCAGCAGGAGCTGCTCAGCTGCCATGTGCTGGTGGTGCCCCCACGCTGGCCCTCTCCACAGCTCTGTCCTTGTCCCTGGTGCTGGCAGAGCATGGCTGGGCCGGAGCACAGCACATTTGGCTCTCAGGAGAGCGCCACCAGTGCCTCGGTCATCGGTCACTCCTTCTCCCTCAGCAGGAGCTGTGCAGATGGA
Organism: Poecile atricapillus; assembly: GCF_030490865.1. Lineage (NCBI taxonomy): Eukaryota > Metazoa > Chordata > Aves > Passeriformes > Paridae > Poecile > Poecile atricapillus. Next base: position 2,935,965 of record NC_081281.1, on the reverse strand, counting down.
GCTGCAGGGTCCTCAGCTTGGGGACTGCATCAAATCTGGACAAGTGGGCAAATGGAGGGCTTGGCTTTGTAATTAGTGACATTATGGGCATCGGTTAATGCCCTCAGAGCCACTGGTGGCAGACTGGAGCAGCATGGCCTGCACTGCTGGGGGAACTGGGCTTCTGCTCCTGCCTTTGGATCCCTTTGGTGCCCCTTGGTCAGCGTGCTCAGGCTTTGATTTCATGAAGGAGAAGGGAAAAAAACCCAGCCTGCCTCTGCCCCCCAAAATCTTGTTTTTTCCTTTCTTTCTTACACTCTGTAAAATGTGTCCTTTTGAGAGATTTGGATTTGAGGTTTTTACCCCACGGCCAAGCATCTCGCAGCATCTGCCTTCCCTTGCTGGGATTTGGGGACTCTTCTGCCGTAGCACAGTTTTGTAGGGGCCTTCAGAATGGTTCAGAAGTGCCCTTTTTGACCTGTTTGAGGCAGGTAATGCCCCTTAACTGTGCAAATGCCGGCGGTTCCCTGCCGCGCTCGGGATGCTCAAACTGCGGCAGCATCGAACAGATTTGTCTTGGCCTAAAAATACCGTAAACATTTTGGGCAGCGTTCTCTGTTCCCTTATGGTCCAAGATGCAAACACTCCCAAGCCGACAAGTTACACACAGTCCTTGGCACCCAAAGAAACACTGTGTTTGCACCACATGAAAAGCTGGATCTGCATCCAAAGCCAGAGAGAGGAACATCGGGAGCGGAAGGATATTGGTGGATGGCAAGAAAAAGAGCCCAAACACGCCGGGCTCGGCATGTCTTGCTGGCAGAGCTGTCATGGAGCAAAACCTGCTGGGGTGCAGGCAGGTTTGGAGGCTGCTCAAGCATCCCTCCTCATCCTTGTCTTGTCTGGGAGCAGGGTTGGGGCTGCTCTAAGATTTTTACTGTTTTCTGAATCCCAGGAGACCATTGGTGCTGATTTCCATTTTCCCTCACCCAGGCCAGGTTCCAGCAGCCCAGCTGTGTCCCCACTGCACACAAATCCAATTTATCTCATGTTTCTTGGTGGCTCCCAGTTGAACTTGACTCACAAAAAGTATCTTCTCATTCTGGAAGCTTCCCCACACTGAGCATTTAGAGACCATGAAAACCCAGGCTGGGAATTTGCCACCAAATATGATTTTAAGTGGATTTCAAAGGGCTGCTGCATCAACCCACCTTCCCTGTGATGCCTGCAGCCCTTCCTGCTGAGGGATTTGGCCCTGAGTGGCTCTGGCAGCATCTCAGGAAGGATGAGGAGCAGCCAGGACCTGGAGGAATTGAGGCAGAAGCCTCTTGATTTTGTTTTTCTGGTGGAAGGGGAGCGAGCAGTGGTTGCAGAGGGCCAAGCCAAGCACTCCCAGGCTGGGGGCTCCTGGGGCCAAAAGCACCGGTCCCACAGCTCGAGGCAGGATGATTTGCTCTGTGCAAATTACGTTTTAAAACAACATGAGATCTGGTTTTTGGTCCTGGGAAGGTGCATCTGAGGGTGGAACTGGGGGCACCCCTTCCTGTGCTGCACAGGAATGTCCTTGAGGGGTTTATCCCCTGGATATTTAGTGAGAGGCAGAGCTGCTCCGTGCTGAGCTGGTTCAAGAGGGGTTCCACACCCCTGGGAACCGTTCCCTGTGGGGACACCCCCGTGTTTCAGCCGTGCCAGGGCTCAGCAGTGGCTGTCAGCAGCGCGATTCAGCCACACGAGCCCCGCGGCTTCTCTGTGCCTGGCAAAGTCCTGGTTATTGCAGGCTTTTAAGTCTGAGAAAATCTCTCTAATGCAGAGAGGGGGGTTTCCTTAATCAGGCGGGGGACAGCTGAGCCCCCAGACAGGCACGCTGGGTGCCACGTGCACGCCCGGCCTGGGATCACGCTGGCTTTGGTCCTCGCTGTCGCTTCTCGTTTCCTCACAGCCCGCCTGACGTGCCAGCTCCTGATAAGGGACTTGGACAGGGCAGAGCTCAGCAGGCACCAGGATGCTCCACAGCCAGTTAAAGCCACACAGCCATTTCTGCCCTTTCCTTGGCTGAATGTCCTGGAGGGGCTGATTTTCCCCTAATTCTCCTTCCTGGGGTTGGCATTCCCCAGGATGTGTTAAATCAGACGTTTTGCAGGATGCTGGGGAGGTGGTGAAATGTAGGGGCAGCTTCCAGTGTCATGTCTTCATCCTCATTCTCATCCTTATCCTCATCCAGACTTCCCCAAAGCCCAGAGTGGTTGAGCCTCCCTCCTGTAAGGGAAATCAACCGCATCCTGGTTGAGCATCGTTTCCTCTCACATGTTCTGCATTTCCTGCTGCTCTCTTACCCTCTTCGGGTTGGAAATCTGCTCCCATGTGAGCTGGGAGCATGGAAGCTGACAATATTGCCTGGAAAAGCAGGATGTGCAGTGGGTCCTAAGAGAACGGGGGGACCTGAGTGTGTCAGGGAGAGGGGCAGGTGATGACCGAGGTGGGTTTTTGCCATGGGAAGTTCTCACCCTGGTTTTCTCTGAAAATTTTCTGCTGGAAAGGAACCGCTTTTAAATCTCTTCCATATGAAAAATTGTTGTGTTCCTCTGGCTGCAGCCCAGTGACAGAAAGCTTTCCTGAAAACCTCTTTGCATCTTCTGTTTTCTCCCTGGCAGAAAGAAAGAGGAGGAATGAGAAGGAAAGTTCTTTTCTAAAAGACCTTGCAGAGATCCCAAAAACAGGAATCTTTGGGTTTGATTCCCGCTCCAGCAAAATTGTTTTCCTTTTACATCATCTTGACAAAAAGCTAAAAATGTGGGACACACATTTTTTTTGGTGAAAAAACCCGAAAGAACCAGCAGCCAACGCCCCGTATGGCTGGAAATGGCATTTTGGTGTCCCAAGGCTCTCGTTGAGCAGCAGATTGCTGCAAGCCACGCTGCCTTGGCTCGTGTCCTGCTGTGACTCCGGCCGGGTCACTCCCCGCTGCTGGTGCTTCCCGTCCCCCTGTGCTCAGCCCTGCCAGCTCTGCAGCTCGTCCCCATCCCCTTGCCTGCAGCCCCTCCTGCTGCCACAGGTTACAATCCCATCTCCAGGGTCACATCCCAGCTCCCAGGTCACATCCCAGCTCCCAGGTCACATCCCAGCTCCAGGGTCACATCCCAGCTCCAGGGTCACATCCCAGCTCCAAGGTCACCTCCCAGCTCCCAGATTACAATCCCAGCTCCAGGGTCACAGCCCAGCTCCCAGGTTACAATCCCAGTTTGGGGGTCACGCTCCCAGTTCCCAGGTTACAATCCCAGCTCCAAGGTCATGTTCCCAGGTTACAATCCCAGCTCCAAGGTCATGTTCCCAGGTTACAATCCCAGCTCCAAGGTTATGTTCCCAGGTTACAATCCCAGCTCGTGCTGCTGCCTGTAGTGTCCAGGAAGGATTTTTTTCCCCCGTGCACAACTGGTTTGACACTTCCTGGGGCTGCTGGCATCTTTCCTGCAAGAGCAGGGCTGGTGGCACCACAGCTGCCCCTCGCAGCTCAGCTGCTGAGGACCCACCCCTGTGAGGAGCTGTGGGTCTCATAAACAATGAAGTTATTACTGATTTTACAAAGCTGCTGACTGGGGAGAGCAAAGAGACCAAGGCAAAGCTGGGACACCAAATGTGTTAGAGAAACAGAGAAAGAGCTTGGGAAAGATGAAGGGGTGATGCTGTGAGCTGTTTCAGGGTCTGGGTGGGCAGAGCCACATCCATCCTGTTCCAGTGCTCTCCTTGACAGACTTGTTGAGGGAACAACCCCCAGCATGATTTTGTGTGGACTTAGAAATGGCAAAATGCTGTGGCTGGTGGTGGCAGCCCCTCGCTCCTCCCTGGGCTCGGTTCAGGCATCAAATGCAGGCGGATCTGAGGGTGCTTGGAGCTGCCTGAAAAGCTCCCTGGTGGCAGCGGTGATGCAGGCTTTAGAAACAGAAATGTTGTTGCTTGGCTGAAACCTCTTGAAAAACCCCGTTGTGACGTTCCCTCCTTTGAGGGTCCTGGAGGATGGTGGTGGCTTGTCCATCCCCACAGCTTCTGAGTTGCTGGAGGAGAGGAGTTTTCAGGGATGTGAGGGGTTACCCTCCTGATTCCAGGGATGGAAGGGCAGAGACGAGAGGTCCAGCTCCTGTCCCTGCAAAGGGAATCATGTCAAGATTCCCCTCTTAGACATCAGAGAATCTCTCCAGTGCCTGAAGGAAAACCAGCTTCACTGCTCATGGAACAACTTTTTCCATTTTGCCTCTGAAAAAGGAAAAAACTTTTTTTTTTTTTTTTTTTCAGAAAAAAGCTCAACTTTCCGTTTTTCGGCTGCGTCGGCAAAACAAAAGGTTTAGGGAAAAAAAATCCACAAAAAGCAGTTTAAAAAAAAAAAAAAAGGCAAAGCTGTTCCTTCCCCACCAGCAGCACCTCTTCCTCTTTTGGGCCATTCTGAGAACAAACAAGGACATGTACAAAAATAGAAAAATAATAGGGAAAAGTCCTCGGGAAACTGCAGAAAAAGCCCTGGGAATCTCCTGTTCATGGCAGTGACTGATTCCCTCTGCATTTCTCTATAGACACTCAACACAGGACTTAGGGATACCAGGAATTATTAAGTATTATTAGGTTTAATATTAATATTAGGTATAAGAATTATTCATAATCATTATTATTAAATAATTAGTTAATAATTATTAGGTATCAGGAATTACTGGTGACACCAAACAGGGCATCAGATGTCACCAGGAGTGAGTTGGGTGCTTCTCTTGTGGAGCTGTATGTGAATGAGGACGTTTCCCCTCTGCAGCTGAATCCAGTAACGAGGGTGAAAATGGTGCCTGGGAAGGCCCAGGAAGGAGTAATTTTAATGGAAAATATTGTGAAAAGCTCCAGCAGGATGGAGAGCAGGCTGGGGTGGGTGTGGTGCCCAGTGCTTGGCCGTGGCTACCTGGCACAAGCATCCATCGATGACCTGTGGTGAGGTGCTGAGCAAATCCCACCCACAGCATTCCCAGCCCTTCTGGAGACATCCGTGGGTTTTATTTGCTCCAGCAGCATTTTCCCCAGAAGCTCTGTGTTTCCTGGAGCACGCAGGTAGCTGAAGAGCCACTCCCAGGCACGCTTTGGCCTCAGAACGGAGATGTTTGTTGCTGGTAAGGAAGACAGAGAATTTTCAAGACTTTTTTTTTTTTTTTTTTTTTTTCTCTTTCCCTGCTGAATTTGGCATGAAAAGGGATCAAGATTTCCAGGAAATTCTGTAGCTTTGACTTCTAAAAAAAAAAAAAAGAAGAGTTGGCAAGTGCTGGTTCTGTCTTCCATCATAATGCCTGATTGCTTTTGGTGTGTTGAAAATAGAGGGATTCAGGGTGGATCTCCACTGGCTGCTGAATATGAATGAGGGATTTAGGAGCGTCACTGGGCTCCTCCTGATGAGGAGTGCTTGTCTCCCCTCATTACCTGTACACAGCAGTGCCCAGGACCTTTCCTGTTTGTGAGCCCAGTCCAGGTGTGGGGTTTGCTGCCCGGTGTTGTCACCATCACCCCCTGTGTCACCCCCAGCAGCTCTCACTGTGCCACGTGTCCTGCCATGCTCTTCCTGCGGCACCTTTGCATTTGGCAAATTCCACTTGTCTGGTTTCGTCAGGAAATTCTGACAAATTTGATAATTTGCCTGTAATTTTGGGGTTTCTTTTCCTATTTGGCTGTTTGTATGCAGGTTTTCCCTGTCTTTTTCAGGACAGCAAAGGGCATTAAGGTTTTTTTCCCCTTCCTGATATTGTGGCACCTGAAAGTGACGAAGATGCCCGAGTTCATGCAGGGCCAGATTCAGTCCTGGTATAAACAGAACCTTTGAAAACAAGGAAGTTTCTCTCCATCTCTCCCTGTGCTGTAATTCCTAAATTGGAGACACCCTGGAATCAGAACCCAGGGGCTGTATCCTGACTTTTTAACCCCTCTGAGGTCAGCGACAGCTTGGGGTGATGGTGCTGATTTGTCCAGGGGCAAGTCCTGGTCCAGGCAGGCCAGGGGATGCTCCTGGGGGTACCTGCTCGTGATCCCCAGCTCCTCTCCCCGATCTCAGACTGTTCCGGTTGTGCTTTCAGACGTTAAGAAAGAAAGGTTTTAACGGCTGTGACAGCCCAGAGCCCGACGGTGACGACTCCATAGACCAGAGCCCCTTGATGGAGGATAAATACCGCAAAGGCAGCGAGGATCTGGACATCCTGTTCAAGCGATACGGTGTAAGTACCTGCCCGTGGCTGGAAAACCTTCATTATATGTTCTTTTCTGTTTTGTTTCTCTTCTGTTCGACTTCCCCTGAACCTCGTCCCCGCTCCCTCCCCGACACCCCCGTGTCCCCCCACACGTAACAGGCGCTGAACAAGAAGCACAGGGAGTGCGAGAGCCCGGAAGGGGATGAAGTGTTTGCGCTGACCCCGCAGACGGAAGAGAAATATAAAAAGATTGATGAGGAGTTTGATAAAATGATGCAGAGTTACCGGCTCGCAGTGAGTAGCTGGTGGCCTGCAGCCCCCCTGGTCCCCTCCCCGGTGCCTCCAGGTGATGGGGGGGTGGATTTTGCATGGCTTTGCTTTGGAGCCGTGCCATGCCTTGGGAGCCGATGCCAACAGCCCCTGCAGCCCTGAATGCACCTGGTTCTTGAGGGCCCTTCCTGTTTCCCATCCTTGGGAAAATATTTCCTACTAGCTCTGGCATTCCTGACCCTCCTTGGCTCTGGCCAGGCAGTGCAGGAGGATATTGCTCCTGCATGTACTGGATTAGGGCCTCCTTTTTCACCCTCTTTGCCTCAAAAAACCAGATTTTTGTCTGGGTTAAGATCCCAGTGTTCATGTGAGCTGGTGGAAGGTGCCGACCCCCTCCCATCCTTGCAAAGCTCAGCCTGGTTTGGGCTATTCCACATTAATTCCCCCCAAATCCACCGAGCCCTCAGGGCAGCTGGTGGCCGTGGCAGAAATCCAGGGAGGTTTTAGCCTGTGATCCCGGAGCTCTCACTGGCACCGGGGTAGCATCAGGACAGTGCTGAAAGGGATTTGTGTCAGGAGACAGGAGGAGGAGGAGGGGGACACGTTTCAAATTAGTTGTTAGTTCAAGGGAGCAGAGACTGTTGATGCAGGCAAGGGCTCTTCGGGGGATTAGCCCCGAGTCGCTGCAGCCGTAATTAATGCTGCGGGAGCAGGGGGAGGCTCCTTTTCCAGGGATGGATGCAGCACAGCAAAACAGCCCCACCCAAATAATCTACCCTTCTGTGCTTTGCAAGCCCCCACAAGTTAAAATTCTGGCTTTTCTCAAGAACTGGGCCTTGTGAAATCCTCAGGTTTTATTTTGCTGACTCAGCCTTGTGTTGCTCTACGATCCTCGCGAGGATCCCAAAATCTGCATTTCCATCCCCTAGATCTCAGGGTGGAGGGGGTGGGGAGGCTGTGCTGAGACCTGGGCGGGCTGAGGAGGTGGAGGAAAGTGCGGTGCAGGTGGTGATGATCTCCGACAGCTCTGCTGTGACAGCGAGCTCAGCCCCACGAGAGGGGCTCAGGGCAGGATTAGCTCTGTCAGGACACGGATCCACCTCAGCCTCCCTGCTTTCACTAGGGGGGTGCAGGTTCCCACCCTGGCAGGGCGTGTAGGGTGGGAGTAGAGCCCCTGCAGGACATGCAGCCCCCCAGCACCTGGCACAAGCCCTGCCACTGGTGGAAAACAGGCTCAAAAGCCACCTGAGCTTTGTCCTTAGTGCAGAACACTCTCATGAGCAGGGGCTGCTCGGCTCCAGGATGTGTCTGCTGCAAAGGGAGGGTCCCCAGCAGGCCCCCCATCATCCAGACGTGCCAACCCAGAGGGACAACCCGTGCCCACAAGCAGGTGGCATTCAAGTGCTGGGCAGCTCCTCATCAGGGCACAGCATCTGGCTCCCCCACTAAACCTCCCTGGCACGAGGGGCCGAGCAGTGCAGGTGGAGCGTGTGCGGGTGAAGAAGACGCTTTTCCATTTTAACTGCTGGGTTGGTTTTGTGTGTGACCAGAACTAACCCAGCGGCGTGGCCGGGGCAGCTTAGCACCAGCCTAACGAAAGGCCTCAGCGGAGCTTCTGCCTCTGGTGTTTGCCCTGACCTCTAACGAGAGCAGAAATGGGGTTTTGGCTGATGTGTGCATCTTCTCCCCCAGACTTCGGAGTGAAGTGCAAACCGCCGTGTCCCTCGTGCCGTGTCCGGGCCAGGGCCCGGCTGTGCCGGGGCAGCGTCAGCCTGACGCTCGTCCGCTGGTGCCGTGGGGTGGAGCCGGCTTCAGGCAAACCTGGGCTCTGCCACAGCCTCGCTCACGCTGTGGTGTGGAGGAGCTTCAGCTCTTCCTCTCCCTCCCCAGGAACGTTGTGCGCACATGGACGCGTTGGCAGTGATTTATTACACAACGCTGCTCCGGTGTTCGTGCAACGCCCAAGAAACCTTCCTCCTCCTCCTCCTCCTCCGATTCTGCTGCCGTGCAGGATGAGCTCCTGGGCTGAGCAGAGGGAGGGCTCCGTGTTCCAGCTCTCCCTGGTGGTGTAGGAATTGCTGAGCCTGTCCCTGTGAACGGCAGCCCCAGGAGCGGTGCCACAGCGCAGGCTCGGGCTTGGCTGCGGCCATGGGATATCTCTGAAGGACAGGATGCCCTTGGGAGGCAGGTGGGGAGAGTTCCTGGCAGCGAGGCGTGGGTGAGCACTGTCCTACTCCTTCCTCCCATCCTCCTCTCTCACCTAAGGAGCAGGACCTATCCAGGAGCAGATTTCTGGAGGAGGGGAGGCCGCAAGGCAGGGGGGAGATGCACCAGCTGCACTGGGGACACCTCAGCTCCCTCTTCCCTCGCTGGTGCAGCCTGAGGGGCTCCACCTCTGGCCCTGTGATGATCCCATTCAGTGCTGGGCTACTCTCCCTCTCCATCCTGGAGCAAATTAAAGTGGGACTTTAGCAAAGCCTGTACTAAAGCCTCTAAGCAGGTGCCAGCTCCTGTTAACGAAGAGCGTATCAGTGACATAAGACAAACGGCTGGGATAATCGCAGCGGGTCTGGCTCCCACGGGACACTGGTAGGTGAAGCTGGTCTTCAACCTGCAGCCAAGGATAGGGTTTAACAATGCTCCTGCATCCCTGGGGTCAGCTCCTCCTTCCCAGCAGCTCCCAGAGGAGACAGGATGGATCCCAGAGTCACCCAAGGGCTCTGTGCAAAATGAGTCTTTCCCAGGTGCTCGGCCAGCAGCAGCAGTGCCAGCCCAGAGAGGGATCCACTGCTGGCTTCCTGCTGGCTGAGGAACGGCCTCATTGAATCCTGCTTGGGGTGAAGGGTAGTGCCAAGCCTGGCTGCTGTTGTGGGGGCAGGCCACCAGGCTGGTGCCCACCTTCATGCTCTGGGCAGCTCCCAGTCTCTCCTTCATGCCTGCCCTGAAAACACAGGGGGTAAATAAATGCAGCCTGAAAATGAGGCTGAAATAGTTGTTTGCAGAGCTCTGGTGTGTCCAGGGATAGCCCATTGCTCTTCCTGGTGGTCCCTGCTGGGGAACTGGGCTCTGCTGCATCCCCCCCAGGGTGCCAGTGTGGGTTTGAGCACAGCACTGCAGGTCAGCAGTGGAGGTTTGAGGAGACCTGGCTGTCCCTCCTTGGTCAGCAGCTGTGCTGTGCTGCAGGAACTCGGCTCTGGCTCCCCTTTACCCCCTGCTCTCTGCTCAGTCCACAGTGCCCGCTCCGAACTTCGCCATGCCCGTGACGGTGCCGGTGACCAACCAAAACACGCTGCAGTTCAGCAACCCAGGCAGCTCCCTGGTGACCCAGTCCCTGGTGACCTCCTCGCTGACAGACCCCCGGCTCCTGTCGCCACAGCAGCCAGCACTGCAGAGGAACACGGTGTCCCCAGGGCTGCCACAGCGGCCAGCCAGTGCAGGTGAGCCTCTCTGTGCCCCTTTGTACCTTCACCTCCTCATCCTTCCTGCCTGGCTGGGCTTGCAGCACCGAGCGTGGGGCATCCCTGAGGGAAGGGATGCCCCTGTTGCTTCCATCCCCTGTCCAGGGGTCCACACTTCAGCACCTGTGGGTGGCAGGAGCATCCTGGAAGGGTTGTTGCCCCTCAGTGTGTGCTTCTGCCCTCCTACCAGACGTTGATAGCCTCTGTTTGTGCCTTGGCCCCAAACTGAGGGCAAGCTCCCCACCTCACCAAGGTCTGTTTGAGAGCTGGATCCCTGCAGGGATCTGTTTCATGTTGGGCAGTGCAAGATGAGTCACCCGGTGCCATTCCCGGGCTGGGGGTGGCTGCTGGCATCCTGCTGGCCGGTGGCACTCCGGTGACATGGGCCTGGCTGCCTAAAAAGGGCTGCTCTGAGTCGGGCTGTGCTGGCTGCAGTTGGCCGTGGGTGATTACTCATGTGGCTCTGCTGACAGATCAGAGGAGCAGTCGTTCCCAGCGGGCACCGGCGATGGGTGGCAGAGGACAGGGTGGGGGAGAGGAGCTGTCACCCACGTCCCCTGCAGTGGCAGGGGGGACAGAGATCTCGTGGGCCCACAGCCCAGCTCTCCTGCTGTATGATCTTAAATCATAATCGTGGGCAGAAAGCCCCTTCCTGGTATTTTGGATGTCACAGGTGGCCTGTAAAAGTCACCCGGGCTGCAATGGCAGAGCTGTTGCCAGTGACCACCCAGATGTCTGGGGCCTCAACCCCTGGGGCTTGGAGAGCTCTGGGGAGCTTTGAGAAGGGGGTGGATTGGGAGAGAAGGGCTGGGAGGTGCCTCCAGAAGCAGGTTGTGTTGTGGGTCAGGGTGAGCAGGAGGAATGGCCTGGCTGGGATGCAGCAGGAGCAGTGACAGGGGTCATTCTGCTCTAGGACTGGTCCCAGGGAGCAGCGTCTCACCCCAGGCAGGGTGGCAGAGCCTTCCTTGGGCACAGGCAGCCATTGCTCTGGCTGCAGGGATCTCCTGCCCTCTCCTAGGCCCCTCAGCTGAGAGCAGAAGAGGCTTCCTGGTAAAGCAGACCCCTCTGGGGGCTCGCCATTTCCAGCTCACTCACTGCTCGTTTGAGGGGGATAATTCTGCGGTTGTGAGCACAGAGGTGTTCCAAGTCAGGCCATCTGTGTCTCATTCACTCACTGCCTGGGACATGGAAGAAATCCTGTTTATAGGAGCCAGGGCCTTGCATGTTAGAAAAACTCCTTTTTTCCCTAAATTTTTTTTAGCATTGCACCAGAACTGGTTGTGTTGTTTCCAAAGCAAATGCTCAGCAAGCTCTGGGTGGGTGCCTTGACAGTGCCTGGTGCTGTTGGCTCAGGGATGGTGTGGGAGAAGGGCAGCCAGGTGGGGGTGTATGGGGCTGGAGGCAGTGTTGGCATCACTCACCCAAGAGGGTGAGCCCTCTTTGGCCACATAGGCACCGGTGCCTGGGATGCAAGTGGGGTCCCACAGCAGGGCACAGCCACACAAGCCCTTGCTGGAGTCCCTTCCCTGGCACTTTGGAGCCACAGGGACCTCTGGTTTTGCATCCCCATCCCTTGAGGGGAGGGTGCTGCACGTCACATTTGCCACATTTAGAGGGCCATTTCACCCTTTCTCAGTCTGTACAATTTTTGGGACCACTGCTGTTCCAAATCCTGCTCCCATATGGGGAGCAACTGTGCTTCCCTGCATGGCAGCAGCTCAGCCCTCCCACCCTCCTCCAGCTTTTCAGGGGCTCGCTGCAAGCCCAGAGCTGAGAGCCACGGGCTGGATAAAGGTTTGTGTCTCAGGTTTCCCCATCTGGGTTGAGAAGGGCTGGGCAGTGGTTAGAGGTGGGGTTTGGCATCGAAAGCCCCTCGTTCGCCAGCCCAGGGCTCCGGGTTGACTGCGGTCGCAGCTCCGGAGCCTCCGCGCCGGCTGTTGGCTGCAATCGCTGCCTGCGGCGTGGTCAGGCAGCCCCGGCTGGAGAATAGGTGGCTTTGAGAAATAACTTCATAACAAGGCAGAAAAAAGATCAAGTCTTCTTCTGGGCGAGGCAAAACGTTCTGGTTTTTGGGAATAAAAAGGTCTCGTTTTTCCCAGCCTGGTGGGGAGCATCGGTGCTTTGCTGCGAGTGTTGGGACCACGGGAGTCTGTGTCGCTGTGGCATCCTGGCAGTGTGGGATGGTTTCCATTCGGTGTGAACATTGCAGGGGGGATTGTGTTTCCCGTCATGCTGCTGGGGCTCTCTCTCCCCTGGCAGCGCTGGCCCTGTGTCCCCCAAAGGGGGGGTTGGAATAAAATAGCTGCAGTGTTTTCCAAGCTGCCTCATTTGGAACAGGCTCCTGTGCACCTGGCTCCTTCCCAAAGGAAACGGATCTGCCTGGATAATGTTTCCCAACCTGATCACCAGGAATGCTGCTCGTTTTGCCCAGGACTTTCTCCCCAGGAAGGCAGTCCCGCTTTTTTTTCCTCTGCCTTCCTCCACTGTGCTCCCTGCCTTCCTGCCCCTCAAAAGCAGGGATGCTCACCCTGTTTCTGCGTTGGTGGTGATCCCATCTCTCTGCTTGCTTTGCAGGGGCGATGCTTGGGGGAGACCTGAACAACACGAACGGAGCCTGCCCGAGCCCCGTGGGTAAGTGAGGAGCCTTCCAGCCCTGCGCCCCTGGCTCCGTGTGACACTCCTGCCCTCGCTTTCCCCACACGTCCCAGAGGATTTTGCTTTGCTTTTGAGCCCTGCTGGTCCATAGGGAAACGCTGGGGAAGATTTTGCTGCTCTTGGCAGTGGGAGGGGTTGGCATGGGGAGCATGTGGAGCTCCAGGTCAGCGCCTTTGTGGGGGGTGCTGGTTTCAGTGGAGACCCCAGTGACCAAGGAGTCTCCATCTACCCAGGATCTCAGGGAGAGCTGCAGATCAGGAAGGTGACCCCTGAAGACCAGGATTTGGGTAGCTCTGGGTTTAGCTCCTGGTTCTGCAGCCAATTCTCCACTGTCCTCAGGTGATCAATTAACACCCTGTTCCTCCTCGCGCTTGGGCCCTATAAAGGAACTTTATGGCAAGGGAAAAAAGCTCATTAAGGGCCTTTTCCACTGTGAGAGCTTCAGTGCTAATGAGGCTCAGGCCTCATGGCTCAGCTCCTCAGCTGTAAAATGCACTAACAATATCTCCATCCCCACATCTGCCTCTGCTGTCTGCAGTCTGAGGATGTTGGGCTGCTGCTGGTGTAGGCAGAGCCCAAAAACCAGCGACAGCCCTGGGTCCTGCTGGGAAGCAGCTGCTGCTGTTGGCACTGGGCTTGGCAGTGGTCCCAGGCTTGGCAGGGTAGATGCCATCCATCCCAGGGCAAAGGCAGCCTTGCTCCAGGAGCCTGACTCCTCACCCCTTCTGGGCCTTTCTGCAGTGGGTCTCCAGCCGGCAGCACGGAGGAGGAGTGTGGAATTCCACATTGTCCCGGTTAATACCAAACTGGAGCCAGGTGGGGTCGGTCCAGCTGTGCTGCTGCAGCGCTGTGGCCACGAGACCCCATCCCCTGTGCTCTGGGCACCACCAGGAACAGCCAATTCCCTGGGCTGGGCAGCCGCCGTGCCAGCGCCAGAGGGATTTCGTGGCAGAGCAAAACCTGCCAGGGTGGTTTGTGGGGCAGTGTCTCCCTGGGTTCCCACAGCAGCCAGCTCGGAGCTTTGCTGATCCTCGAGGGCACAGGGAAGGGGCTGTGGTTCCACGGCCCCCGGCCCCTCTGAGGCTGCCGTTCCCCTGCAGCCGCCCCCATGTCAGCTGTCGGGAGCAGCCATGGCGGGCGCAGAGCTTGGCAGGGCCCCTGAATGTCAGCATTGACGTCACTGAAGCATTCCCTGCGTTCCTGCTGCCACTGCAGGAAATGGGTGTGAGGAGCAGGGACAGCCCGGCTGTGGCCAGCTCCAGACCCCTGCTGTCCCCAGCCCCCTGCCCTCCCTGGGGCTCCCCTCATGGCTGCGGGAGGGGACTGTGGCTCTGGCACTGCGCTTGCGCTTTTCAAATACCTGGTACATCTCTTCCTCCTCCTCCTCCTCCTCCTCCTTCTCCTCCCTTGCAGTTTCTGCAGCACTGAGTGATCACCTGCTGCCTCTGAGTCATCAGCTGCGGGTGCCTCTGGCCGGATCCTGCAGCGATGTCGCTGTATCCCTGCATCCTGCCCACACTCGGTGGCATGTGCCACCCTCAGGATGCAGCACCCGGTCCACCCTGCCTGTTCTGTGGGGGGATGCTGAGTCCTGACTGTCCCCGCTCAAATTCATGCCAGGGTGGTGCGGAGGCAGGCTTCTCTTTTAGACTCTTTTTTTGGTGGGGGCCCTTGGTTGGGAAGTCCTGGTGGGAGTGTAGCCCTTCCCTCTCTGGCTCACAGGGGTGGCTGGATCCATGCTGGGTGGACATGGCAGTGACAGCAGCAGTGACAGCCCAAGGCCACCCATCTTTGGGGGTGAGTGGCAGCACTGGAACCCAAACCAGCTCCTTTCCAGCACAGGGAGCCACCCCAATCCACACCCCAGGTGATGCACAGATTACATGGTGTGTCTCAAACAGGGAATCACCAGGTGAGCCCCGTGTGCATCCATGCCGGTGGTGCCTTGGGAAGGAGAATATCAAAGGGTTTAACATTTCTTTTGGCTTTTCCCTGGCCACCACCACTGTGGGTAGCCAAGGTCACCTGAGGAATTTCTGCACCTTTGTTGTTAATAAATCTAAAAGCCGGTGGCCTTGGGAGCAGGATTGCTGCAGCTCAAGGTGCCTGGAGGTGCCAGGGCCCGATGCAGCAGGCACAGGCTGCTCACAGTGACTGGGGACTGGGAGGACACCTCGCTGGGGACAGAAAGGCTGCTCCTCTCCCTCCATCAGGGGCATGGATGCCACAGCTGCCAGCCAGCCCGGCCACCACGGCTGTCCCCGCTGGTGGCTCCCCAGCACCCACTGGGGCAGCGCCCAGTGCCGTGTGTGGGATGGGAGCTGCGGCTCCCAGGGGTCACGGCCACCTCCTGTCCCAGCTTCAGCCCATCCCTGCTGTGTCCGGCCCGGGACTGCTCCGGGGAGGCAGCGCTGGCGCTCGGCCCCCACACGCTGCGGCTGCGGCGTCACTGCCACCAGCCGCCTGCTGAAATGCAGATGCAGCGCAATGGTAGATGTGATTAATAATGCAATCAGCGACCTATTTTTCCCGGTCTAACGTGCAATGAATATGAGGGCTGAATCCTGGTGATTGCTGAACGCCTTTCTATCTTTGGGGCCTATTCATGAAAAAAAACCCAACCCTCATCAGAACAGTAATCTGATCCAATTTATTCCTTTCCTGATGTTCATCAAATCTTTTCCTTTTTATTTTTTTTTTCTTCCTTTCCTTTCTTCTTTTTTTTTCCCCTCTCTTTGCACATGAAATCCTTAAGTGGGGCAGCAGGAGGAGGAGAAGGAGGGAACCTTAGATCTTCAAAGGGGCAGTGGGAGCAGTGAACTGAGTCCTCACTCTGCCACAGCCCCTTTTCACTGCCCCAGTGCCATAAAGAGACCTTCAAGGTGAACGGGCCAGTAATTACCCATCCCGGCAGGGCTGCGGTGCCCGGCCAAGGCACAGAAAGAGCCTGGCTGCAGATCAGGCTCTGAGATTTGCTGGGTGTTACTGCAGGAACAAGGGGGAGTCCCTGCGGGTTGAGGAGCTGCCCTGAGCGCTGTGGGCTCGGGGCTGCTGCCTGTCCTGGCTTCACCCCGCAGGGTGAGCCTGCTGGGGTGCAGGAGGGTTTTGGGGAGCCTGAGGGGATGCGACGCTGCTCTCCAACGAGGAAGAGCACTGATGGAGCACTGATGGAGCCCCACTGTGGCACCACTCACCATACACCCGTTTAGCATGGCTGTGCATCGACCATGTGCTCATCACCATGCATTCACCATTGCCCCGTGTTCACCGTCTGTGCGTTCACCACTGTGCATTCACCGCTGCCATGCATCCAGCCATGGCCGAGCCTTCACCTCCTTCCTCTCTGTCCCCCGCAGGAAATGGTTACGTGAGTGCCAGAGCCTCTCCGGGTCTGCTCCCCGTGTCCAACGGCAGCAGCCTGGGCAAGATCATCCCGGCCAAGTCGCCGCCGCCGCCCTCGCACGGGACGCAGCTCGCCGCCAACAGCCGCAAGCCAGACCTGCGTGTGATCACCTCGCAGAGCGGGAAGGGGCTGATGCACCATCTGGTGAGTGCCCACAGCTCTGCTGGGACACGGCTGGGCTGGGCTGGGAGCGGGGCCCTGCCAGGGCTGCAGTGGTGAGAGCTGGCTGGGGCCGTGCTGGAGGGGACATCCCAGGAGGAGGAGGGCTTGGATTGCTGCCTGCACCATCGTGGTGGTGCAAAGCCTGTCCCAGGCACCGCTGTGACCTGTGTGTGTCCCATGGAGGCGAGGGTGTGGTGCCGTGGGGTGCAGTGGCGGCGGGGATGGGGTGCTTGAGTTAACGGTGCCTCTCGGTTCTCTCCCTGTTCTCCCACGGACAGACCGAGGACCACTTGGCTCTGGTGAGTTCCCTGCTGAGCGTGCATGGCGGTGTGGTGGGACACGGGCTGCTTGTCCCCTTGGTCCAGCCCTGGCTTGACGAGGCATGGGGCACACAGAGGGGTGGACACTGCTCCCTGTGTCGGGAATGCGGCAGGATGTGGGCATCAGCGGTACATCCAATCCTGCTGCGGAAAATAAATCCCAAGAAAAACACGCTTTGAGGAAAACAAGGTTCCCTATGGAAAAGAAGGAGCTGACATGGGCTGCAAAGCGCCTGTTTCTCCACCAAGGCCAAAATTGCTGTGTTGGTCCCTCTGGGGAGGTCAGCCAGGGTCCCCCTGGGGCTGTGGAGCTGGGCTGGGCACTGCCCTGGAGCTGCCTGTGGGGCTTTGCTGGAGCCACCACAGTTACAGCACAGGAGGACCTGGCCCATTGCCAGCACATGAGAGACAGGGAGTAAATCAGGTTCTTCCCATATTAAAGATATTATTTAAAGCCTGTGTAAATCCACTGGCTGGCCAGTGCACTCCCTAAACCTCCCTTGTGCATGGGGCAGTTTTCAGTGTTATTTTTGTAGCTTTTTTTCCTCTCCCTGCCAGCAAAGTGAATGCCACCTTGTTTGTGGCAAGGATTCACTCTGCTCCGTTGCTATTCTGGTGCAGGGCAGATGGGAGGCAGGTCAGCACAGCAAGGGAAGGGCAAGAGCTGCTGCGGGATGCAGGTCACGCAGCCAGGGAAAAGCTCTCCAAAAACACAGGAGAAAGCCAATCCTCCTGGCAGCCTGCACGGAGACACTCTTGGCTGGGGCAAGGATGGGCCAGAGCTTTGGCAGACGTGAATTCTGCTGCTCTTCCAAACCCTTCTCGCTTAGTGGTGTCCTCAAGCCCTTCTTGCTTAGTGGCCCCCTTCCAGCATCTCTCTGCCTCAGTTTCCCCATGTGTGGAAAGAGCAGTCACTCCCAACCTCCCCATCTGCTCATTCCTGATCCCCACTGCCTGGGGCATTCCCTGGCTACACACTGAAGCAGAATTAGGTAAAAATCCACTGGGGGGGGCATTTGCAGTTTTAATTGTTAGTCTGAATTAACCTGGTGGGTTTTTCCCTGAAGTGAAAAACATCCTGGCCCCAGCTGAGGTGGCAGCAGGGGATGGAGAGTGATGAAATGTGGGCAGCGTGGGACAGGGACCTTGGCACTGCTGGATCAGGAAGGGGACTGCCGAGTGTTGTCCCTGCAGATCCCTCCTGCCTGGTGCAGATGCCCCCCTGCTCCGCTAACCTTCTCCCCAGATTTGCTCCTTCCATATTGCTCAACCTACACAGCAGAGCCTCTCTCCAAATGGCAGCTCCCACCTCTTTCCAGGCAGCTGCCAGATGAGTCAGCGGCCCCTCCACTGGGTCCCAGCTGCCCGCAGCCCCAGCCCTGCCATCCTCAGCGCTGCTCCTGCAGCTCTGAGCGTGCTCTCCTCCCTTACACGCTTCAGAGAGGCGTCCCCCCATTTCTCTGCATGCTCCTGACACGCCAGGGGCAGCAGGATCTGTTCTCTGGGAGCATGCTGCATGGTGTGTCACCAACTGGAATGGCAGCCGGGAGCACTGTCTGTGGGCATGGGGTGTGAGTGGCACGATGTGGGGGGCAGCTTGCACATCTCCTCCCTGCATGGATTGTGGTGAAAATCGGGGTGCTTCACCCAGCACAGCTGGGGCTGACATCCCCACACTCGCCTTGTGGTGCCAAGGAGGTTCCTGGGGCTGGCACACCCTGCCCAGCTGCTGTCCCACCAGCCCTGTGGCATGGCCACACTCGTCCCTGTGCCTGTGCTCTCCCAGGAAAGCCACAGAGCCCTGGGGAGACGGGCAGAAGGGATGGGGCTGTGAGGGCTGCACCCCACTGGGCTGGTTTAGGGTCTCGTGCAGGCAGGACAGGGCCAGGGCTGTGTCTTACCTGCTGTGAGGACATTTTTACCGTGTCCTTACCCCACAGCAGTGGGCACAGCCGAGGGCAGCTGCCAGCAGGCTGTGTGCCAGGAAAACCCGCTCCTCCAGCCCCCCAGCTTTAGCAATTAGAGCCCTGGTAATCGCCTTCCCCGGCCACAGAAGGGAGCTGTGGGCTGGGCAGTGTGTGGGCGCAGGGTGAGCAAATCCTGCACAGCCAGGTGCTGTTACCCTCTGGAGGTGGCCAGGCCAGGGTTTTAGCCTCCAGCCTTGTCCCAGGAGAGTCTCCCTGGCCATGGGGAAGCATTGCAGAGTCTGTGCCCAGCCCTGCAAGGCCCCAGGAGCCCTGGGTTCTACAGGAACCTGCTCGCTGTGTCCCAGCCAGCCTCGTGCCAGGCGTGATTTAAGCTGGGCACTGCCCCAGTCTTCACAGGGTGACGTGTGCTGGGGTGCTTGGGATTAGAGTCAAGCCTCTTGAGTCTGATTTAAATCAGATCAGCAGAGACAGCTCAGATTATCTGCCTTGTAAACAGGGCTGAATCTGACCTATAGATCCGCCCACGTAACTGCCTGGAAAACCATGGGGGGAGGTTGGTGTGCACTGGTCCAAGGGCAGAACTTTTCCACCATGGACCTGAGTCACCAAAACCTTGTGAGGGCACTGAGCAGGCAGGTTGACAAGCACTGGACTTGGAGTTCAGAGATGCCAGAGTCCCTTTAAAATCCTGAGGCCAATTCTTAGTGTCCTCAGCTTCCCTCGAGGCAGGGGCTTGTTCCTGGCCAGCAGAGCTGCAGGAAGGAGATGTCAGCTCGGTGCTGCCTCAGCCGGTCTTGGTTTAGTTTGGTCCCTTTGTCACTCCTTGGAAGCTCAGCAAGCCTCACATGCAACGTCTGGAAAGCAGCGAGGAATTGTCTGAGGTGTCCTGCTGATATTCCCCCTCCATGCACACGGGGACATGGCTGGTGTTAGTGGGTGAAGCCCAGCCCTGGGCAGGAAGGGGACTCAAGGCCATGACCTGCACATGAATTTCACAAGGTCCAGAGTGTCAGTGGCTGGTGTGGTTTGTACTTTGCTTTTTTGCAGTGTGGAATGGCCAGAGGATCAATCCTGCTTGTCCCACGGTCTCCATGCTCAGCTCCAGTGCATGCCCAGGGGGTTTGAGGGGGCCACAACCCATGGAGATGACCAAGTCCAAACATCTGGGCTTTAACTCCCTCCCTGTTTGCTCCCACAGCAAAACACACAGCGGTTGGGTGTCTCTCAAGCAACTCACTCTCTGACCACACCAGTTGTTTCCGTGGCAACTCCGAGCTTGCTGACACAGGGACTGCCCTTCTCAGCCATGCCCACGGCGTACAACACAGGTAAGACATGGCCAGGATAGAGCTCTGGCACAGGTGAGATGTGGCCAGGGAGAGCTCTGGCACAGGTGAGACATGCCCAGGATAGAGCTCTGGCACAGGTGAGACATAGTCAGGGAGAGCTCTGGCACAGGTGAGACATAGTCAGGGAGAGCCCTGGCACAGGTGAGACGTGGCCAGGTAGAGCTCTGGCACAGGTGAGATGTGGCCAGGGAGAGCTCTGGCACAGGTGATATGTGTCATGGGAGAGCTCTGGCACAGGTGATATGTGGCCAGGGAGAGCTCTGGCACAGGTGAGATGTGGCCAGGATAGAGCTCTGGCACAGGTGAGATGTGGCCAGGATAGAGCTCTGGCACAGGTGAGACGTGGCCAGGGAGAGCCCTGGCACAGGTGAGATGTGTCATGGGAGAGCTCTGGCACAGGTGAGATGTGGCCAGGGAGAGCTCTGGCACAGGTGAGATGTGTCATGGGAGAGCTCTGGCACAGGTGAGATGTGGCCAGGGAGAGCTCTGGCACAGGTGAGATGTGGCCAGGATAGAGCTCTGGTACAGGTGAGACATGGCCAGGATAGAGCTCTGGCACAGGTGAGATGTGGCCAGGGAGAGCTCTGGTACAGGTGAGACATGGCCAGGGAGAGCTCTGGCACAGGTGAGATGTGGCCAGGATAGAGCTCTGGCACAGGTGAGACGTGGCCAGGGAGAGCTCTGGCACAGGTGAGATGTGGCCAGGATAGAGCTCTGGCACAGGTGAGATGTGGCCAGGATAGAGCTCTGGCACAGGTGAGATGTGGCCAGGATAGAGCTCTGGCACAGGTGAGATGTGGCCAGGATAGAGCCGTGGCACAGGTGAGATGTGGCCAGGCAGAGCTCTTGGGTGGGTCAGGTAACACCAGAGGGAAATTGCTGCTGCAGGCACGTGCCTGGTGCTCCCCAGGGAACTGCAGTGATGCTTGTGGAACTCACCGCTGCAAGATGTGGCAGGGTCCAAGGGTTCTGCAGGATTAAAATCAAGGGAAACTCTTTATGTTAAGTGTGGAGAACTCATTGTCATAGCCAGAAGGGCTGTGAGGGCTGCTGTAGCCCATTACACTGTGCAAGTGGATGTTAATCACAGCTACACCCATCCTCAGGCTCTCAGAGCTCAGGGGATGTTGTAATAATGACAACAAGCGTAGGCCCCCCAAAAGTTTGGGAAGAATGCAAACCAGCCTGCTCACAGGAACATCTGATTTGGGCTGGTGGATTGAAATCAGCCTGAGGCAACAGTGACAGTGCACTTGCCCAAGCAGAAGGGTTGTTCATCTGCCACCTGTCAGACCTCCACCAGGACTTTGAGGACTTGCTGGCTGCCTGTGTAACTTGTTCTGGCTCAGAGAAAAGTTTGCAAAAATGTAAAAAGCTGCTTGTCTGGAAGAACTCAGAACTGGCATGTTGGGAACTCCCTCTCCTAATTAGTAGGTGTAGCCCCAAAGATGCTGGTTGTGCGTGATGAGGCCCCTCTCCCTGTGTGACCATGCGGTTTACCAGGCAGGCTGGGCACAGCCAGAATCCCAAAAATAGGTTTTAATTAAGCCCTGTGCTGCTGCTCAGGGTGGAGGGGCCTGAATTTTGGCTCTGTGTAGTTATTTTTTCTCACAGATGACCATGGGTAGAGGCATGTTCCTGCCCAAGTGCCGGTGGCATCTGTGCTGAGGTGTTTGCTGTGGGGTGAGTGTGGGGGGCACCCCTGTAGGGTGCAAACTCCTACCAGAGCTGCCCTTTTAATTGGATAGGAATTGTCTTGATTTGTCAAGCGTCTGGAGCACAAGGAGCTGAGGGGGTTCAGCCTGGAACTGAAAAGGAGGCTCAGGGGGACTTTCTCACTCTCCACAACTCCCTGACAGGAGGGGGCAGCCAGGTGGGATTCAGGCTCTGCTCACAGGTAGCAAAAGGCAGGACAAAGAGAAACAGCCCCAGGTTGTGCCAGGGAAGGTTTAGGTGGGATATTAAGGAAAATTTCTATGTGGAAAAGGTGTTCAGGCTTTGGAACAGACTGTCTGGGGCAGCGGTGGTGTCACCATGCCTGGAGGGATTTAACAGACTGTGACAGCTGGGGACATGCTTTAGTGGTGGCCTTGGCAGTGCTGAGGGAACAATTGGACTGGATGGGCTTGGACAGCCTTTCCAAACCTAAATAATTCTGTGATTCTGTGATGCTGCAGAGGTGATCATTGCGTAGGTGGTGCAGGGGTGCAGATGCCCTGAGCAAACTCTCAGCCTGGAGCGTTGCCATTTGCTCTTCCCAAGACTCACCTGTTAGTTGGGTGGATCTTGCCTGGATCTCAGGGTGGTGCAGGTGTCCTGAGCCGCCTTCTGGCCAGAGTTATGTGCCCTTTCCTGTGCTGGCTCTGCCACCGGGTTCAGTCAAAGCTGCCCATTCCCAGCTCTGTGATCCGGGCAGGCTCCAGCTCCAGCCCTGCTGGGGGCTGCAGGGACAGCCACTGTCACCAGTGAGTGTCAGGAGCTCCCAAACCAGAAGAGCCGGTGCAGGGGGTGGAGGATGGTGTGGAACAGGGAACCCGCTGCCAGGATTTTGGGAGGGGTGTGCCGGGATTCCGCCAGTGGCGTTGGCAGCAGTTCAGCACCGGCACAGCCACCTCTGTGTGTGCTGCTGGGGTGGGGACAGCCGAAACCACGAGACACCCAAAATTAGAGAGAGAAAGGAGGAGGAGAGGGTGTGAGGAGGATTTGATGGGTGTCTGTGTCAGGCTGACATGGCTGACCGAGGTTTGACCATCTGCTGAAGGAGCAGCACTTCCCTCCCTGCCTTTCTCCGCCAGCATTCACACCCTTGCTAAAATTCCCACCTGACGTGAGCTGCCCCACTGGGATTTTCGGTGCTCCCGAGGTTCTGCATGGGAGAGGCGTTGCCTTGCAAGTGTGGGGGTGGGAGGGAGGGTAGCGGGGTGTGGGGTGCCCGTGGGGGGGACACAGGGACAGCTCCGTGTCCCCAAGGCGGGCAGGGAGCGCCCCCTGCTGCCACCAGGGACACCGCGCGTGGGGCTGGCCCAGGCTGAGTGCGGCTGGCCCAGGTGTGCCCCAGGTGTGCCCCAGGCATGGGTGAGGGTACCCCAGGTGTGCCTCAGGTGTGCCCCAGGCACAGGTGGGGGTGTCCCAGGTGTGCCCCAGGCATGGGTGGGGGTGTCCCAGGTGTGCCCCAGGCATGGGTGGGGGTGTCCCAGGTGTGCCCCAGGCATGGGTGAGGTGTCCCAGGTGTGCCCCAGGCACGGGTGAGGGTGCCTCAGGTGTGCCCCAGGCATGGGTGGGGGTGTCCCAGGTGTGCCCCAGCTGTGCCCCACATGTGCCCCAGGCACGGGTGGGGGTGCCAAGGCACAGGTGAGGGTGTCCCAGGTGTGCCCCAGGCACAGGTGGGGCTGGCCCAGGTGTGCCCCAGGCTGGGTGGGGCTGGCCCAGGTGTGCCCCAGGCACAGGTGAGGGTGCCCCAGGTGTGCCCCAGGCACAGGTGAAGGTGTCCCAGGTGTGCCCCAGGCACAGGTGAGGGTGCCCCAGGTGTGCCCCAGGCACAGGTGAGAGTGCCCCAGGTGTGCCCCAGGCACAGGTGAAGGTGTCCCAGGTGTGCCCCAGGCACAGGTGAGGGTGCCCCAGGTGTGCCCCAGGCACAGGTGAGAGTGCCCCAGGTGTGCCCCAGGCACAGGTGAGGGTGTCCCAGGTGTGCCCCAGGCACAGGTGAGGGTGCCCCAGGTGTGCCCCAGGCACAGGTGGGTGTCAGCTGCCAGGGTTTGCTGGCCTGGGAGGGGAGGAAGTGTGCACTGTACACCTGGCTCTGGAGGTGGCTCTGGGGGTCTCACCTGCCCATGGCCCTTCCTGAGGGGAGCCAGACACGGCTGCATCATGGGGCTGCCCTGGCCACTGCTGTGCCTGGGGGACAGGAGCACTGCTGGGTGTTCCGGGGTGTGGAGGGTGGAAGCCCTGCCAGCAGCTCATGCCTTGAGGTTGGAAGACAGCTGGATGTAAGGAGGAAATTGTTTACACCGAGGGTGTTGAGGCCCTGGCACAGGTTACCCAGAGCATCTGTGGCTGTCCCATTCCTGGAAGTGTCCAAGGCCAGGTTGAACAGGGCTTGGAGCAGCCTGGGGTAGTGGAGGGTGTCCCTGGATGTTGGACTAGATGGCCTTTAAATGTCCTTTTGATGGCACTTAGTTGACCTGTAGAGTTTGGTCATAGGTTGGACTGGATCTTGGAGGCCTTTTCCAACCGAATTGATTCTGTGACTCCAGCACAAGCCATTCCACAGGCACGAGGTGTTTCCCCTGACCAGCATCCCTGTGCCACTCGCAGCACGAGCCCACATTCCACATTGTGCATTTGTGTCTCTTGTGGGTCTCCATCCTCTCTCAGTGCTCAGGGCACTGTGGGGGCAGGTTTGACATTGAAATGACTGCAGGGCTCCTTCTCTTCCAGATTATCAGCTGACGAGCGCTGAGCTGTCCTCGCTGCCAGCATTCAGCTCACCTGGAGGGCTGTCCCTTGGCAACATCTCTGCCTGGCAGCAGCAGCAGCAGCAGCAACAACAGCAGCAGCAGCAACAGCAGCAGCAACAGCAGCAGCAGCAGCAGCAGCAACAACAGCAACAGCAGCAGCAGCCACAGCAGCAGCCGCAGCAGCAGCACCTGGTCCCAGTGTCACTAGGAAACTTAATGTAAGTGACACAGAAGGGAAATGGGGAATTCTCTGCGGGTGCCAACCCTGCAGATCCCCAGCTGTGACCGCTCCCTGTGTTCTCCAGACTCCCAGCATCAGGCCCTGGTGGGTCCATGCTGTGTTCATGGGGGGCAGGAGCTGTGTGCCCATGCACAGCTGCAGGAGGGCCCAGCACAGCTGGCTTGTGAAGTCCTGTCCCTGTCACTGTAGGAGTGACCCAGAGTCCCTGGCTGAGATCAGGCTACTTGAGGATGCTCCAAGAGCCTCATCCTGCTGCCTGTCCTCAGTGGAATTGATCCCTGTACTCACCTGGGGGAGCTGAGAACCAGCCAGAGGCAGTTAGATGGGATGGACATTGCAGGATAAGGTGCCTGGAATTGTGTCCTCCTGGTATAGAAGAAGGTGGCTTTTAGTATTACAAAGAGGTTGCTTTTCTCCAGGGCAGAAAATACAAGTAATTGCATTTTAGGGCAGGAGTTTTGAAGTGGAACTGCTTTTAGTCTGGAATAAAGCATCCACACCCAGAATTACACAGTCAAAATAAGGATTTAAGCCACTTGCCAGTATTTCCACCATGAAGGGATGGATGGATGGATGGATGGATGGAGTGGATGGATGGACCAGGTTTTTGTGTAGGAGTTTAGTGTTTGCTCGCTGCTTGGTGCCTGTTTTCCAGGCAGGGCAGGCAGCAGCTTCCTCAGTAGCTGCCTGGACCTCCTGCACTAGGGGGGCTGCAGGATGTGTGGAAAGCCTGGACAAAATTTTGTGTTGTAGTAGAGGTTGAGGAGGTTCCCAGTTTTGAGCAAAGCACCTGGCTGAGCCCCGTGCTGGGTCTGTGCAGCCCACAGGGATGCTGGGGCAGAGCTGTAGGGACACCCATGGGACTGGGGTGTCACAGCCTGTCCTCTTCTCCATGGGTTTGGGCCACTGCTGAGGGACAGTGGGAGGGATTGGGGCTGGATCACGGGGTGCTGGGGGAGGAGGGGTGCTGCCCACAGGGTCTGATCCCAGCTCAGTGGTGGTATATCCTGGTGACTGCACAGATTATGAATTCTGGAGTCACAATTCTAATTCTGAAGTCATAGTTCCGTTTATGAATCCAGACTAATAATCTAATCCAGGTTTATAATCATGGGTTTGTTTGGCTGTAGCGTGTGCAGGTTCTGAATTCTGTGCACTGGAGGATAAAAGGCCACCAAAAAGATAATAATGAGAGATTTCCCATTATCTCCTCCTCCATCTTTTTCCTCCCCCTTCCTCCCCTTCTGCTCTCCTCCTCCTCCTCTCCCAACCTCTTTCCCCCACCTTCTGGATGCCCAGACAAGGGAGTCACTTGTCCCACACCACCACTTTGACTGTCAACACCAACCCCAACATCAGCATCAAGTCGGAGCCCGTCTCGCCCAACCGGGAGAGGAACACTGCCACCCCGCTCAGCACCTTCCCCCACCAGCCCCGGCACGAGCCCACCGGCCGCTCGCCCGTCGACAGCCTCAGCAGCAACACCAGCTCCTACGAGGGCAGCAGCGAGCGGGACGATCCCGCCCGCCCCGATTTCGGCTCATCCCTGGGGCTCCTGCGGCCCAGCAGCGAGCCCGAGGGGGAGAGCCCCTCGGTGAAGCGCATGCGGTTGGATACCTGGGTCACATAACGGGCCCCGCCGGCCCCGGGAGCTCCAGCAGGGCCGCGGAGAGGGGCTGGGAGGGGCGGGGGGCTGGGGCCAAACGGGTGATGGGGATGGGCTGGGGTGGGGGGAAATTATCGTAAACTGCCTGAGAAATAGCTTTAGGATTTTGTAGGCATTCATTCTAGCGCAGCAGGCGATGCATGCAGTACATACGGCGCTCCTCGGCCGCGGGCTCGGGAACGGCCGGGCGTGCGGGAAGGGGGGACAGGGACGGAATATCCGTGTCCTCACCAAAAGCAGCAGCCCCTGGCGATGCTCCCCCGCGGGCGGGCGGGCCGGGCACTCGGTGCCCACCGGCTGGCGAGACCCCTGGGAAGCGGGACCGTATCCCTAAGGCAGAGCGCCTGCGGCAGGACGGGCTCTGGGGGGACACGGGGCGCAGAGCACCCCCAAAATGCACCTTCCTGGCCATTCCCGGCTGTTCCTGGGTCCATGGACAGGGAGGGGCACTTCAGGCACGACCCAGCTCTCTGGAAGCTCAGAGGGCTTCGGTAGGCACAGGTTTTCCTCCAGAAGGGTTTTCCTACCCCGGTTTTCCTGAACCGGCTGGGAAGGGAGCGGAGGTCGGCTTGGAGAGCCCAGCTTTGATATGAAACAGGATGGATGCAGCAACATCCACAGCCTGCTTGAGGCTCCTGCAACCCTGGAAAGCTGCATCGGGGGAGTAAGAGGCGGATTTTTAAGGCTTAATCCCGTTTGCATGAGAAGTGGATGCAGACAGCATCCTTCCTACCAGAGCAGGGAACTTCACTGTTTCTGAGCAGGGTCATTGGAACACTGGAGTTCCCATTTCCCAGGAATGCCTCACCTCCACCTGGGCACAGCAGGGCTGTGGAGAGGGGATGTGTTAGAGCAAATTAGGGATTTTAGCAAACAACATCCATAAAAGCATTTTAGAAATGCGTTCCCATTGCACATGGGAAAGCTTTAAATCAGGAAAATGGGAAGAAACGGTTTTTTTTACTGAAAGATGCAACTGAAGTGATGATCCTAATGAGATTTTGCCTGAAGGTTTCTAGGCCTCAAAAGGCAATGGTGAGCTGTGCAGAAAATCTGCTTGAGACTTGAGCAGTGATTTAGTGGAAGGAAAAAGGAAAAACTGAGGAATTTCCAAAAAGGAATTTCCTCATGTTGCCACTTGCTCTGGCAGTTTCCCAGGGATGGGTGTCAGTGCCCTGATCCCAAAATGCATCAGCCTGCTCACAGCTGGAGGGTCTGCAGGAGAAGAGACCGTTCCTGGCTGGTGGAGCCATTAGGGATGAGCTTTGTCCCTGCAGGCGCTCTCCTCAGGGATGCCAGTCCCCTGTCCCCCTCCCAGCCTGCTGCCCTGTCACCCTGTGCAGGGACACCCCAGCCCCACTCACCCCTGGGCTCACGGTCCCAAACTGGCACAAAACCTGCCCGGATGCCACCTTTGCCAGCCTTTGGCAGCTGGAGCCTGGCCAGCCCTGGGGGGCTGTGGAGGAGCTGGAGCTGCCTGGGGTTCAGCTCTACCCTGAGACAGAGCAAAGGGAGAGGAGCTGAGTCGTGGTAAGCTTTCTTCCCCTCCTGGATCCCTCTGCCAGGTGTCAGGAGCCAGCTCCACCTTGGAATGAGGCACATGGCATACAAACGTCCCAGGATGAGGGCAACCCAGAAACAAATTTATGGGGTTTTATAAACTTCTCCCAACCCAGCGTTTATCACAAATAGAAAATTTTCCATTATCCTGGAAAATTTTTCCTATTATCCTAATTGGAAAAACAAGACAAAAAAAGCTGATGATTATTGTGAAATGAATAAGGCGGCCTAAAGGGAGTGGTTGGAGGAGGAGAGGAAATCCTCCAGCAACTGGGTGAAAATTAGTAGCTGTTTGTGTGTGGAGACCTGGTGAAGGGGTCGGGGTGGTGGATTCTCAACGGTGCTGCCGTTCTGGGTACCCGCTCCTCACCACCATCCCTGCTGTGGATCGAGGCACGAGAGACGTGCCAGATAAAATCCCACCCTTCAGACCTGGAAATACCAAATTGCTGCCACAGAGGCTTTTCCAAATGATGGTTTTATTCTTTCTCAGTGATAAATTCGGAATTCCCTCTCCTGTTCCCGTGCTCCGCAAAGGCCTTGGGTAGGCGAGGGGTGCTGGAAGGGACCCCGGGCAGGTTTTGTGCAGTTAAACGCCCCCGTCTCCCCGAGCTGGGCCTGGTGGGTGCCGCCGTGTGCCAGGGACACGCTCAGCTCTCACCTCCAGAACGCTGGCTGCGGCAGAAGCGGATCTCCTTCCCTCCCTCCATCTCTGGCAGTCCTTTGGGAAGCAGGAGAGATGCTGCGGACCATGGTCTTCCTCGCCCACGCCCCGACCCGGCGGTGCCGGATGTACCGGACGCGCACCCGAGCTCTTTGCACGGCCTTGCTTTGGAAATTAGGCGGGATAATGACGTCTCATCGCTCTCGTTTTCTATTTTATTTTATTTTGTCTTCACAAAACCGACTCAACCCAAGGAAGCGGGGTGTGCCCCCCGGCAGCGGCGCGGCGGGAGGGCCCAGCAGAGCGCCTTGCTCCAGAGACCCCAGCGAGGACGCGGCGGCCGAGACCCCCCGGCACTCGGTGCCATCGGTGCAGAGCAACCGTGAGGGGGGGAAAAAAAACCAAAAAAACCAGTTTTGCTCATTAACTTCATGCCCTGACTCCCGAATTCACACTTCTGCCTGGAAGCTGAGAGCCTGGAAAACACAAAATCCAAGCCAAAAACGCTCTGGGTTCCGTAGACGCGGGTCCAGGTCTGCCCGGGCCAGGCCGTGCCGGAGCGGATCTGCGGCTGCGGGACTCGGCGATCCCTGGGCTGGTGCCACGGGCAAGTACGGCTCGTGGGGAGGCGGGGATGGATGCCCTGGGTCGGCTTCACATCGCAGTGAAAGGGGTTTGGGGGCTGTTTGTCGGGGTCTTTATTTTGTTGGGGGCTTGGGGTTATTTTATTATTATATTCTATTTTTTTTTTTTTTTTTGTCCGGGTCATTATCCTTTATTTCCCCCAGACTGTAGTATCTGGTAAACTCCTCCTAATTTTCAAAAGACAACAAGAAGAATGACAATCTAAGAAACCAACACCCTCCTTTGTGCTTCTATAAATATGTTTCTGATCTAATTTTATTTCTCGTGCTCATCTGTACTGTTGACAGTTACAATTGTGTATAATTTTTTTTTTTTTAATTTGGAATTTTTGCGTTGTATAGGGTTTAGTTTTAAAATATATATATATTTTCCATTTTTTAAAAAGGGGTGTTGCAAAAAAAAATTGCACGATTTAAATGACAATAGTTAAAATGCTGCAGTTTTTAGAGATGTGGAAGCAAAATGGAGCTTATTTATTCTCAAAGGCTATAAAGGTGTAAAATGCATGAAGAAAAAAAAAACATTTACAAAAAAAAAAAAAAAAGACAAAAAAAGTGTAACCTGAACAAAGTGTAGCGTTAAAAGATTTTAAAGGATGACAACAACAAGAAAAAAAGAAAAACAACAAAAAAACAGCTAATATATTGTGTTTGGGCTAGTTTGCTTTCGTTTTTAATTGTTCCTTTTTTGGAGAATGAAATACATTTGTGTATATTTTCATATAAGAAGTATGCACTGAGATGTTTCCAAACTGATATATTCCTTTCTAAACGTGTGGTTACTTACCAAAGTCTGTTTCTGATCTTTACCTTCTAAACTCTCTGTGGATCCTCCAGCCCCAGCCGAGCACAGGTAAGCCGGGCTGGGGGCAGCGGCATCGCCCCCTCCCCTCCCGCGCGGTGCTGGGGCTGGGGGCTGGGGGCTGGGGGGGCAGAGACCCCCGGCCCGGGAAGGCTGGTCTTTCCCAGGGCTCGGCAGAGCTGGTTTGGGGGTGTTTGTGCCGGGATGGCCGAGGTTCAGTGCGCAGAGGAGGAGGAGGATGGAAGGAAGGAGGTCACAGGGGGTGGCTCAGGTGACCCTGCTGCCGGCAGCTGTAGGAGCAAGGATGGGCTGGGAAGTCACCTGCCCAGCCCTGGAGGAGATTAGGGAGTGGAGCAGGACCCTAAACATGTGTGGAACCTTGGGAAGGGCTGGCGAGGCGTGGTGAGGATGGTGATGGATCGATGAGGATCAGCTCTGGGGGCTGTGATAGCTGGGATCGGGTGGTCAGCAAGGGGACAGGGTGACTCCCTGCTCTGGGGGTTGTTTTGGGGGGTGGCAGAGAGCCTGGCTCTGCTGAACGTTTGGATGAGGGGTTGGTGTTGGTGGGAGCCTGGCAGGGGGCTGTGCTTGTGTGAGGGGCGCCCGAGCCCCCACAGGGTCTGGTTCTTGCAGGGAGTCTCGGGGTCCCTGGGGTTTGTTGCTGTTGTGTGTTTGAGGCCACTGCCAGGGTTGGGGTCTGAGGGCAATGGAAGGGTTAAATCCAGAGCTGGTGGCAGCAGGCCACGTGTGGGCCTGGGGGAAAGCAGGATGAAGAGGATGAGTATGTTTCCTTTTCCGTCCCCCCTTTTCACTTCCCTCTTCCTCTCCAGAATAATTTCAGCAAACCAAGGAAAAAACAAATTTACAAAAACCCCCACCTTTTTCCTTGAAAATTTCACCTCCTACACTTTTTTCTCCCCTTGTGTTGCTTGGTTGGGGGACTCCCCCCGTCACTTTGGGTGCGGATTGGGATGTTTGTCACCAGTTCTGGGGAAAAGGCTGTGAGCTGCTTCTGCCAGCCCGGGGGGGGCTCGGTGCTCTGGGGGTCCCCTCCACCCTCCCAGGGACAGTATCCCTCAGGTGGGGAAGGAGCATCTTCACAGCCACTCCTTAGCTCTGCTATCCCGTGTGCCACATCCTGCCTCCCATCCCTCCAGCTGAGGGCACAGTTTGGGGATGTTTGGGAGATTTTCACCACCCAAAGTGGTGAAAATTCATCCCCATCCACCTCTCCCCGGTCTGTGGGAGAGTCTGTAACAGTGGGCTTCAGGTGAAGGTTTGCTCTGGTTTCCCTTTCTCACGTTGATCCTTTTATTCCACCTTCCTCTCTGACTTCACTTTATTTTTTTTCCCCCCTCTTTTCCTCCTTCTTCTGTTCTTTTTCCACAAAAAAACCCAACCAGACCCATAAATCAAGTATTATGTTTTCACTACCTCCATCCATCACCCTTCCTTGTCCAGTGCAGGAAGCCACACTCGGGATGTAAGAGGGCCTTTCCCCCTTTATTTTTCCCTTTCCCCTGGCGATTTTATCTCCCTCCTGTCCCTCTGCCCCTCCTCTCTCTGGTCTCTCACCTGTAGTATTTTACCTGGCTACTGTAACTGTAAATAGCGAGTTTCAATCTGTTAGCAATGGTAACAGTACAGAAAACTGGTTTTGGGTTTTTGGTTTTTTGGGTTTTTTTTTGTTGTATTGATATGAAATGAGATTATATTTTTGTCAGAGTATATTGTAATAATACTGACTTTGGACATGGCCGAGTTGTACAGCAATTTCTTGTTGAACCCTCCTGGCTCTCCCCGTGCACCCCTTCCCCGGCCTCGCTGCTCCCCAGCTTTCCCTGTCCCAGCCCCTGCCGGGCTCCGGGGCTTCGTCCCGGGGCTGCTTTTCCACAGGGTTCCCAACACGCCGGCGTGTCCCCCGTGGCTCCGGGGAGGTTTGAGCAGCAAGGGGAGTCTTGCCGTGGAAATGGGGAGTCCCAGCTGCGGGGGGCTCCGGGGGTCTCCGCTCCGGGCAGCGGTCGGGGCTGTTCCAGCTCCCCTCTTCTCCCCAGCGGGGACAAAGCCCGGCCGCTCCCCGGTGTCCTCCAGCCCAGCTCCGTTCTCTGGAGCTGTTCGGAGCGAGCTTTGCTTAAGCCAGAAGAGGGTGGTGTGGCTCAGGCTGCGCCAGGAGCGGCTCCAGACAGGCTCGAAGGTTTTCCGGGAGCTCTGAGGGTTCCATGGGATGGGGATGAGCGGTTGCTGCCTCCCCCCGGTCCCCCGCATCCACCGCAGCGCTGAGCTGGGGGACACTGCTAGGGGTTTCTTGGCTTCAGATGGGTTTTCTGAGCGGGATTCTCGTGCTGGTGCCACTGAGATGTAGGGACTGGGCCAGCTCCTCATTTTCCGGAGCTGGAGGAACATTCTCTCCCCAGGGAAATTCTCGTCAGACCGTGCTGTGATGTCCCCGTGGCATCTCCAAGGCCGAGGGGTGAAGCAGCCCACCTTGGGCCGTGACTCCCCTCCTCCCCACGGCTCTTTCCAAGCATTTGCAGGCAAATCAGATGCTGAAGAGGTGGGGACCATCGTGGCCGAGCTGCTGCTCCCGCTTCTTTCCCCCACGGCCTCCGGGCAGGGTCCTCGTTCTCCCCATCCCCTTTGCTCCCCTGGCTCCCCGTAGCTCAGTTAAGCAGGTAGGTGTTAGCAAACTCTGGGGTATCTGCAAAAACCTTTGTAAAATAGAATAGACCCTTTAAACGATGCACTAAAAGGGGAAAAAAAAATCATAAATGCCCCCACCCCGTCAGCTTCTCTGTGTGATGGTTCGTTGGATGTCCCCGCTCAGCCCGTCTGTACCGGCACAGGCAGCTCTGCATCCTTCCCCCAGGGTGCTGCACAGGTAGAAACAAAACAGGACGTGCACTTCCCCCGAGGAGTTTTATTTATTGTTTTGAGAAGCAATTTAAAAGGGAGAAAAAAAAAAAAAAAAAAAAAAGAGAAACTGTATCTATAATATATATATATATATATTTTTAACCTCTTTTTTTTTTCCTGATGCTCCTCCACCCGTGTGTGTGGGTGTGTGTGTGTGTGCGAGTCAAGGGATTGGGCTCGGGGAGCAGGGCGCTCCCTTGCCCGTGCCCAGCTCTCTGGGCCATGCGAGCCCAGCAGCAGTGGGAGGGGAGGGAGGATTGATGTCGAGAGCTTGCAGTGTTTTAACCGGGATCTTTGACTAATTCCATCTTTCTCTGGAGCGTTTGCACCCTCGGGGTCTGGCCTGACTGAGAACCTCCCGCGCCCTGGGGACCCCATCCCCACTCCCTGTCCCCGTTCCCTCCCGTCCTTGCTCCCTTGACAATCAGTGGCTCCTTCCCAGGGACTGCAGCACGTGGTTGAGACGTCTATTTCGTTTTTTCAATATTCCTTTTTTTGTGCTGTATGGTGATGCGTTATTGTATATTCCACAGTAAGAAAAAAAATATATTAAAAATGATGATAATAATAATAATTACCATGAGAAATTCTTATGAGTTTTGTTTGGAAACTCTTTCACTATATTTGTTGTAAAGAGGTTTACTATTAAAAAGAAAAAAAATACACGTTTCTGATAATTTTCCACGCCTCTGACTCTTTCTTTCCTGCAGGGCGATGCTCCAGGCTCCGGGTGAGCTGGGGATGCTCCGGTGTCACCTGCTGGCGGTGGCTGCAGGTGACGCTGCTGTCCCCACTCGCCCTGGGCAGGAGCTCCCGTGGGTGGCAGCGGGAGGCTCCTGCAGCAGCTGCAGGGATGATGAGGAGCAGGGGTGACCCCGCTGTCCCCCGCAGGGTTCCCATCCCTGTCCCGTGTCTGTGAAGGATCCAGCCAGGCCGAGGAGCAGGATGCCCCAAGGCAGGGTGATTGTGGACCCGATTTTCTCGGAGCCTGAGGGAATTGCAGGCTGTCAGTGGCAGATCTGTTCCCAAGGGAAAGTTTCTTAGGAAATCTCGCACTCGAGGACAACATTTGTAAATCATTTTGCTTTCTCAGAACAGTTCTGCATAACTGTAGATAGCGAGTTTTTCTCTTGTCCCACCAATGGGACAGGAGGTGATGCTCCCTTACCCAGTCATGTCAACCCTGTGGCTCAGGACCCTTTAAAAGCTGAAAAGTTTGGAGAATAAAGGCCCCTTTTCCTAACAACTCGTGGTGCGTGCTGTGAGCCCACACTGGTGCATCGTGTCCAGCTGATGGCTGTCCTGGGATGCTCTTGGCTCCCCTGGGATGCTCCTGGTGGAGATGATGATTCCCACTGGTGCTTTCCTGCAGTCCTTGGACAGCCCAAGATACTCTAAAGCACCCCAAGGCACCCCAGCCTTGGCTGCCACGGGCCCTCCCAGCCTCCCTCGGGCTCAGGCGCTGCCTTTCCCACCCAGAGCTTTTCCTGGTGGGGGCTGGACCATCCCCTGGTGCCCAACGAGACTGGGCTGGACTTCAGGAGCCTCCCTCCAGCTGGAGATGGATTTCTGGGGGGCTTCCAGTGAGGATGTCAAGTGAATGTGAGCTGAGGACGTGTGCTGGGGTGGGATCCCTGTAGCACAGCCTGGCTGGGTACCTCTGCATTCAGGATGTGCCCGGGGATGCTGTGAGGCCGGTACCTGCAGGAAGGGAGGTACCTGCATCCTGGAACCCTCACCCCAAGTCCTGGACTCAGTTTTGGGCCCCTTGTGACAAGAAAGAGGGGCTGGAGTGCATCCAGAGAAGGGAATGGAGCAGGGGAAGGGGCTGGAGCACCAGGAACACCCAAAGGAGGTGGGAAAGGGGCTCAGCCTGGAGCAAAGGAGGCTCAGGGGGAATTTCTGGCTCTGCACAAGTCCCTGCCAGGAGGGGAGAGCCGGGGGGTCGGGATTTCTCCCAGGGAACAGGGACAGGAGGAGAGGGAACGGCCTCAGGCTGGGCCAGGGGGATTTTAGGTGGGGGGGTCATGGAGGGGGTGGTCAGGTGCTGGCACAGGCTGCCCAGTGCTCTGGTGGTGTCACCTCTCCTGGAGGGATTTAACACCTCTGGATGTGGCACCTGGGTGGCTTTGGCAGTGCTGGGGGAACAGCTGGACTCGATGACCTCAGAGCTCCAGCCTTAAATATTCCGTGGTTCTGATTTCAGCTAAAGCAGGCCAAGAGGTCACTGCCAGCAAAAAATCCCCTTTTCACCCCAAAACCGGTGCAGAGGAGGGGGAGACCCCCCCTTCCCCCGGGTTCAGCCCCGCTGATTTATTTCCCTCAGTGCTCCCAAATCCGGCCCCGGGGAGGGGAGGGGAGGGGAGGGGAGGGGAGGGGAGGGGATGGGGAGGGGAGGGGATGGGGAAGGGAGGGGAGGGGAGGGGAGGGGAGGGGAGGGGAGGGGAGGGGAGGGGAGGGGATGGGGAAGGGGAGGGGATGGGGAAGGGAGGGGATGGGGAGGGGAGGGGAGGGGAGGGGAGGGGATGGGGAGGGGAGGGGAGGGGAGGGGAGGGGAGGGGAGGGGAGGGGAGGGGAGGGGAGGGGATGGGGCCGCGTTTGGCCGCAGCGGCCGCCAGGTGGCGCCAGAGAGCAGCGCGGCGCTGATTGATTGACAGCTGTCAATCACCGCGGGCCGGCTGGCTGGAAATGGGGCTGCGAGCCTTTGGGCCATCGCTTTGGGTCCCTATGGGCCGTGTTTTGCAATGTCTCGCGTGTCTGGGGAGCTCCTGGGTCTGGAATGAATTCCTTGGGGATGGGTGAAAGCAGAGATGTGCTCGTAGGAGCTGCTCAGAGCCCCGGGAGCAGCGCTGGGCTGGGCACATCCCCAGGGGGACTCTGGCCCTCTCTGTGAGACCCTCCTGCACTGCTGCCTCCAGCTCTGGGCTCCCCAGCACAGGAAAGACCTGGAGCTGCTGGAGCGAGTCCAGAGGAGCCCATGGGGATGATCCTGGGGCTCTGGAGCCCCTCTGCTCTCGAGAGAGGCTGGGAAAGCTGGGAGTGATCAGCTTTGAGAGGAGAAGGCTCTGGGAACACTTTAGAGCCCCTTCCAGGCCCTAAAGGGGCTCTGGACCTTGGACAGGGTCTGAAAGGATAGGACAAGGAGGAATGGCTTCCTGCTGCCAGAGGGCAGGGTTAGATGGGATATTGGGAAGGAATTGTTGGCTGTGAGGGTGGG
Source organism: Poecile atricapillus (assembly GCF_030490865.1). Classification (NCBI taxonomy): domain Eukaryota; kingdom Metazoa; phylum Chordata; class Aves; order Passeriformes; family Paridae; genus Poecile; species Poecile atricapillus. The sequence goes on along the minus strand of NC_081281.1, from coordinate 2,900,077 downwards.
CAGGCCCTGGCACAGGTGCCCAGAGCAGCTGTGGCTGCCCCTGGATCCCTGGCAGTGCCCAGGGCCAGGTTGGACAGGGCTTGGAGCAGCCTGGGATCATGGAAGGCGTCCCTGCCCATGGTAGGGGGTGGGACAAGGTGAACTTTATGTTCCCTTGCTACCCAAAGCATCCTCTGACTCTTTGCTGTCCGAGACAATGACAGCAGCCTTCAAGATTTCCAACCTGTGTGAGTGAGGCAAGGACCTGGAGCATCCCTGCCTTCCCTTCCCAGGCTGGATTTGGAGAGCCCACGGGGCTGACAGCACTCCCTGACATTCGTTTCCCAGTCTTGGGAAAAGATGGTTTGAAGAGTGGGATCAAAGCTATCCAGCTCGGAGGGCATTCTCCTTGCAGGGCTTTGAATTGATGTGTTCTGTCGGCTGAATTCTGCCAGCCAGACCTGAAATACCCCACAAAACATTTTTGCTGAAAATGCCGTTTCAGGCAATCTGCTTTTTCCAAGGGGCAGGCTGGGAGCTGCGGGAGCCAGGGCCCTTGGACAAAGCTCTCGCTCTTCCCTGGCCAACTGGAGCTGGGAATGGCAACACTGAGGGTTTATCAAAAAGCACTTTCAGGGATGGTGGATGATTCTGTTTGTCTCACGCTCCCTTTGTGCCGGAGGTGCTCTCTGGCTGCGCTGGGAAGCGGCTCTGCTCACCAGGGATGTGGCAGCCAGGGGAAAAGGGAGGAAAGAAAGAGAAAATCCTTTGCCCTGCTCACTCAGCTGGCAGCCTGGGAAGGACCTGGAGTTTTTCTTGCTTTTTCTGTATTTCCAAATTTCTGTAACAAAGGAGGGTGGAAGCTGAAGTTTGGTTCCTCCCTATGTACAGGGTGACCTTTGGTTAGAGCCTCTTCCAGCTCCAGGGTTAATCACTCCCTGCAGCCACAAACTATTCTCTGTGTAGTCAAAGAACAGTAGAAGAATAGAAAAAGAGTAGTAAAAGAATCGTGAAAGAGTAGTAAAAGAATAGTGAAGGAGTAGTAGAAGAATAAAGCCCAAATTTATATTTTTTAATTTTTCAGATGTGGTCTCAGCTCAGGGGAAGAAACCTGTGGTCAGTGGTTTGAGGGAAAAGAGGTCATTTCAATCTCTTTTTGGCTGTATTTGCTGTGAGGAGGATGCCTGGGAGAGCAAGATTTCCATCTGAGGAATCACATGCCTTGCACTGGTGTGTGCACTCACACCCTGAGACGGTCCAAAAGCTCCCGGCTGCTCCAGAGTGTTTATTTTACACCCACCCTACTCACACTTTGAAGTAGATTTAAGCAACAACAACAAAATTATAGGCCCAGTATAAATCTTTAATCAGAACATGTTTCCCCCTCCGAGCCTGCACTGCTGTGCACAATCAGAACGCAAATCAAAAGGAAGCAGAGTAAATTATTCATTGGGAATCTATTCCTGCTCTCCCTACACGGGCACTCGGAGGCAGAGTTCAGGGTGTGAATATTCACTCCAGTGAGCTGAGCTGTGGCCACAGTGCCCAGGGATGGGCAAAGCCTGGCTCCTGCTCTGGCTCTGCCACCCCTGGGGGGTGACCCAGAGCTGGGGTTACCAGGGCTGGGGTTACCAGGGCTGGGGAGATCCATGGCTGAAAGTGACCCCAGGCTGGGGTTACCAGGGCTGGGGTTACCAGAGCTGGGGTTACCAGGGCTGGGGTTACCAAAGCTGGGGTTACCAGAGCTGGGGTTACCAAAGCTGGGGTGACCCAGGGCTGGGGTTACCAGAGCTGGGGAGATCCATGGCTGAAGTGACCCCAGGCTGGGGTTACCAGAGCTGGGGTTACCAGAGCTGGGGTTACCAGGGCTGGGGTTACTCAGGGCTGGGGTTACCAGAGCTGGGGTTACCAGAGCTGGGGAGATCCGTGGCTGAAGTGACGCAGGGCTGGGGTTACCAGGGCTGGGGTTACCCGGGCTGGGGTTACCAGGACTGGGGTTACCAGGGCTGGGGTTACCAGGGCTGGGGTTACCCGGGCTGGGGTTACCAGAGCTGGGGTTACCAGGGCTGGGGTTACCAGGGCTGGGGTTACCAGAGCTGGGGTTACCAGGACTGGGGTTACCCGGGCTGGGGTTACCAGAGCTGGGGTTACCAGGGCTGGGGTTACCAAAGCTGGGGTTACCAGAGCTGGGGTTACCAGAGCTGGGGTTACCAGAGCTGGGGTTACCAGGGCTGGGGTTACCAAAGCTGGGGTTACCAAAGCTGGGGTTACCAGGGCTGGGGTTACCAGAGCTGGGGTTACCAAAGCGGGGGTTACCAGAGCTGGGGTTACCAGAGCTGGGGTTACCAGAGCTGGGGTTACCAGGGCTGGGGAGATCCATGGCTGAACTGACCCAGGGCTGGGGTTACCAGAGCTGGGGTTACCAAAGCTGGGGTTACTCAGGGCTGAAGTGACCCATGGCAGGGGTGACCCATGGCAGGGGTGACCCATGGCAGGGGTGACCCAGGGCTGGGGTGACCCATGGCAGGGGTGACCCAGGGCTGAGGTGACCCAGGGCTGATGTGACCCATGGCTGGGGTGACCCATGGCAGGGGTTACCCAGGGCTGGGGTTACCCAGGGCTGGGGTTACCAGGGCTCGGAGCTGCACCTCTGCCTCCCCCAGCCCCTCCTGCAGGGCCGTTCCTCCTGCCCAGCCTGGGGAACAACGCTTGCATGGCTGCAGCTCCCCCCACACCAAAACGTGTCTGCATGGATTTACCCCGGGGAAAGGAGTCCCCTGAGCCAACCCAGCAGCTCTTTCCATCCCTCCCTCATCCCCTGCACTGCACCCAGCCACCCAGGCTGTCTGTGGAATGGCCAGCAGACAGAGAACCACACCTGCCCACTGAGCTGCTGTTTGTCACTGACGGGACATGGAGATGTTGGAAGGATCTAAACATTTAGGCAGAGTTACCAAAGCTGTTTGGACAATGAACTTCTGGATGTGGGATCACCATCATCATCACCATCACCATCATCATCATCATCATCATCATTATTATTATTATTATTATTATTATTATTATTATTATTATTATTATTACTATCCTCACAATATTTATCCAAGGAACGCCTGGGCCATCCCTGCTGTGTGTCTGACACAGTGCATTGTTCTCGGCTGTTAGTGGAATCAAACCCCTTCTTCTTGAGGTTTTTTTTTTTAATTTTATTTCAGAATCACGGTCCATGGCACAAACTGTAAAAATACATTTTAAAATGGCCAAAACAGACAGGTCGAGACCTTTCCACTAACAATCCTCCACCCCATCCTTGAAATCTAAAGTAGTGAAGGATTTTGCAGAAAATAATGGATCATTTTCCCATTTACCCATGATTCAAGGATTAATAACTAATCCCATCAAAGGACATCTGCTTAGATTGTTCCTTGTCAGTGAAAGTAAATAGAGCCTTTTAGTCTTTAGACCTAAACTCCTCTGAGGTTATTATGCACAGGAACCTCCTACAAGCGGTCGCTTTCTCTGTCGCTCCTGCTGTGACTAACCCTGGAGGGAGAAAGCAAACTTTGCAAGTCCCTGGACATAAAGGTTATTTGCTAGAATGGAGGAGACTTTTATGAGAGTCCGGGTAAGCTGAGACCCTCACCCTCCCCTAGGGCTTGGCTCGGGCAGGGGGCTGCAGCCCGCAGAGCCCTTTGAGCCGCTTTGTGCTGCCTCCGTGGCTCATTCCCCATCCCGGGCTGGGAGTGCAGGGGCTCTGCTCTCCCCAAAGCTTCTCCCCTACTGAGGTGCTGCTTCACATCAGCTCTTCTGGGGTTAAATGGGAAAATGAGGAGCTGTTTGGGTCCGGGTCCAAAATCCCCAGGGTTGGCAGGAAAAGTCTGGGAGGGGAGAATGGGGTTGGGGCTCCATCGGTCCACGGGGCTAACAGGAACCTCAGGGGAGGGAGCGACACAGGACTCGAGGGAAAAAGACCTTGGAAACAGCGAGCTGCTTGTTCAAACAACAGCCTGTCAGAGCATGGCTTGGGTTTCATCAGGGGGGCTCCTCACGCTGCTTTTTGGGGGGATGGAGACATCCCCAAAAGGGTTCTGGCCAGGAGTGGCTAAACCAAAATGTGAGAAATTTACCCCGAATTAGAGGAGTCCTCTCTCTTCTTCTGCCCAGCAGCTGCTCTCTGTAAATATTGATGAGTGGCACTGCCCAAAAGGCCCCCAGGGGGGAGATGCCCCCGGGTCACCTGGGGAGAGGCTGGTGCAGGGCACAGCAGATCCCAGGTCCCTGTTCCCTCCTTCTGCCGGGGTGGAAATAACCACTGGTGCCCGTGCCAGGCCGTTGGAGGGATGCATGTTGTAAGCATTTCAGAACATCTAAAATTAGACTTTGTCTTTTTTCCCCCTACCAGAACATGGCTGAGTGTCTCATCCACCAACACCAGCTGTGGATTTTTTTTGCTCTCTCTTTGGAAAAAGCTTCCTCAGAGATACAGACAAAAAAGAAACGCTGCTCCACCCTCTCCCTGGCGCACACAAAATATGAGAGTAATTACAAACTGGGGCTGTGGGCCTCAAACCCAGACCCTGCTCTGGGCTATTGAGGGAAATCTTTCAAAATCCAAATGGAAACCAGCCCCATCAGCCTTTTGCCATGTGGGGAAGCTGGTCCTGCTGTGCTCAGCCCTCCCAGCCCTCCGGACCCGATGCTGCCGTAATCCAGACTCGGCTCCGAGCTCCGGCGAAGGGAACAATTGCAGGCAGAGCCAGTGGGAGTTCAAAAGGAGCAATACTGAATTAAACGATAGCAATTTCCCGTATTTTCTGCCGCTTAAAGGTGCACGCTGGGAATGTTTAAATATCCTTGTTATCCCCTTCAATACCTAGGGAACATTTTTTTAACGAGCTGGGCTGTAATCAGGCCGTGTTCGTGCCAGGCATCCCTTACAACAGCCATTCTCCAAAAAAGCTGTCCAGATCGAAGCCCTTTGAGGCAGAAGAAAAGGCACCTGCTGGACAGAGGGCTCCAGGCAGCTGAGCTGGGGTAGGTGCCGGGGGGACACTTCACCCAATTTTACCCAGACAAAACAGAGATCCCTGCTGCTACAGAAAGGGAGAATTTTGGTATTCAGTTTAGGTTTGGGGCTTGTGGGTTTTTTCCTGGTTTGGTTCTTTTTTTCATGTTGGTTTGGAGGCGAGCTGAAGCTGAGGACAGCATCACATCATAGGCTGAGATGGTCTGATGAAAATGAATTTTATTGTTTTCAGGCTTCAGCCTCCTTCTGCTCTGGGTTCCATGGGTGCCTTTGAAGGCATCCAGCTACTGTTCAGCCTTTGGGGTGAGCTATTAAAATATCCTGAATTACTAAAACCTCCACTTGAGGAAGGAAGCACTTGCTGGAGAGAACCAGGAGGGAGCCACGAGGCTTTCCAGCCCTGAGGCAAGAAAGGTTTGTCTGGCTGTGGGGTTCCTGGTCAAGGATGGAGCAAAGGCTCCTCATAGCAAAGGCAGAGGCTGTGGGTGCCCTGTGGCTGTGGACAGGCAGGAGCTCCCTGGACATGGCCAGCACAGCCCTGCAGGCCTGGGGACGGCTTCAGAGCTTCTCTGCCGCTGTCCTTCAGCGTGCACCCACTTGCTGCAAAATGCAGCTTTTGTTGGCATTTCCTTTGTCTGGAGGATGCCGAAGCGGTGGCACCGCACGGCCCAGGCAGCAGCAGAAGTGCCCAGCGAAGGCAGGAAAATGCCCTCCATGGAGAGGAGGCTGGCACCAAGACAAAGACATTGATTTAGAAACCAGCCAGCTCCAGACCCTTTCCCCCGAACCTACCAGCCACTAATCTGCTCAGGCAGCTGCACCCCAGATTTTGAAGTGACCGGGATTGCTGGGGGAATCTCAGACAAAACCTGTGTCTGAACATGCCAGGGCAGCAGGCACACACATCCAGGGGCAGGGCCAGTCCTGTGGACATTGGCTACAGAAAATAACCCACGGCTTGTCTAAATTCACGCCTCTGTGTGGACATCTCAGCGCAAATATTTCAAAATCCTTTTTGATCCATGTGTGGCATTTCTAACAGAAGCTCACACGGAGCTTCTCTGAGCTGGCAGGCAAAAAAGGAGGGAATTTCCTTTCAAAAGGCCAGCAGGGAAGCTGCAGGCTGCTCCACACTGGGGCTCTGCAGGTTCCCTGCACCCTCAGAGGAGCAGCCAGTGAGAGCAGGGAGCCCCCAGTGCCTTTCCCCAGGTGGGGAAGGGCTGCAGGGGGAGGGCGTTTTGCAGAGGGCATTTTGCAGAGGGTATTTGGCAGAGGATATTTTGCAGAGGGTATTTGGCAGAGGGTATTTGGCAGAGGGTATTTGGCAGAGGGCATTTGGCAGAGGATATTTTGCAGAGGGTATTTGGCAGAGGATATTTTGCAGAGGGTATTTTGCAGAGGGTATTTGGCAGAGGGCATTTGGCAGAGGGTATTTGGCAGAGGGCATTTGGCAGAGGATATTTTGCAGAGGGTATTTGGCAGAGGATATTTTGCAGAGGGTGTTTTGCAGAGGGTATTTTGCAGAGGGTATTTGGCAGAGGGTATTTGGCAGAGGGTATTTTGCAGAGGGTGTTTTGCAGAGGGTATTTGGCAGAGGGTATTTGGCAGAGGGTGTTTTGCAGAGGGTATTTGGCAGAGGGTATTTGGCAGAACATGCTTTGCAGAGGGTATTTTGCAGAGGGTATTTTGCAGAGGGTATTTTGCAGAGGGTATTTGGCAGAAGGTATTTGGCAGAGGGTATTTGGCAGAGGGCATTTGGCAGAGGGCATTTGGCAGAGGGTGTTTTGCAGAGGGTATTTTGCAGAGGGTATTTTGCAGAGGGTATTTTGCAGAGGGTATTTTGCAGAGGGTGTTTTGCAGAGGGTGTTTTGCAGAGGGTGTTTTGCAAAGGGTATTTGGCAGAGGGTATTTGACAGAACGTGCTTTGCAGAGCATGTTTTGCAGAGGGCATTTTGCAGAGGGTGTTTTGCAGAGGGTATTTGGCAGAGGGTGTTTTGCAGAGGGTATTTGGCAGAGGGTGTTTTGCAGAGCATGTTTTGCAGAGGGTATTTCGCCCCTTGGCACGCACAGGGGCACAGAGAGCATCTCCCTGCAGGTGCCCCTCGTGGAAGGGCTGGGGTAGGTGGAGGTGGTGTCTGTGATGGAAATCCCGCTCCCACCCTGCCCACACCTCCCGTGGGACACCCGTGGGACACGGACTGCGTGCCCAGGGCCGGGGGGATCGCAGGGGAGGCGCACACGGACAGGGCACACACGGGGAGGGCTCGCCTGGACGAGCTTTAGCCACAGCCCGGGCGCTTCTGATCAGTTTTGGGGCTGAATTTACCCCCCTCACACTTCCACTCTGAGCTTCGTGGCCTGTCCCGGGGGCTGGGCTGGGCTGGGGGCTGGGGAACAGAGCCCACGGCCCCGCGGAGCCTCGCAGGAATTCACGGGGATAACCCCGGGGTGCTGCACAGACCGGGCACGTTCCTCCCTCTCCCCTCTCTCCGCAATCCAGACCCTTCCTGGGGGAATCACGGCTTTGCTTTGCCTTTCCTGGAGGTTTTTTTCCCATTTTTAATCCTTGCGGAGGCTGCGCGGCTCCGTGCGGGGTAAGGGGGGTGAGGGTCCCGCCTGCCTCCCCTGGGACACCCACCGCCGAAAATCCCGGATTTCCGAGCTCAAAATCCTCCTGGATCATCCGACAGTGATCGCCCCCGCCTTCGCAGCCCGGGATTTGCCTTCCAGCAGAAACTCTCTTCAAAAATAAGTTTAAAACGCCCGTTTTGCGGCACTAACGCCCCTTTCCATGCCCCGTGGCAGCGCCTGGCACTGGAAAAATAAATGTGAGATGAGACGGGCACAAAGCTCCCGAGCTGGAGGCAAAAGCTGCGTGCCTTCCACTGGAGGAGCCAGCACTGCCGAGAGAATTCCGAAAAAAACGGGAGAAATTTCTCTACCGCTTCGCTCCAACCCCTCCTTTTAAAGTTCAGTATCAGAGAAAATAAAGAGGCTTTAAGACCCAAAAAATGAACGTCTGTCCCGGCGGAAGGCAAAGGTTCCCACTTTCTATGATTGGTGCTTTGGGATAAGGAGGGGAAAAATAATAATACACTTTTTTTTTTTTATTTATTTTTTTTTTTTTTAGCATAATCTGGTGGGAGAAGCCGCCGTCCCCGCTGGAGGATGGGGAAGTGATGCCAGAGGCTCTCGGGTCTGTGGTGAGGCTTTCTGAAGGAAAAAAAATCTCCTTGGTCTTCGAGAGCTGCGGATCTGCCAAGAGAGGGGGAATAGAAAGGGAATTTTTTTTAAAAAAATTTCCTTTTCACACAGTGTTTCCTGCATTTCCAAACTCACGGGAGGTTTGCAGGAACGTCGGCTGAAATCCCGAATAATAATAATAATAATAATAATAATAATAATAATAATAATAATAATAATAATAATAATAATAATAATAATAATAATAATAATAATAATAATAATAATAATTTAAAAAACGGGACAGGCAGAAATGGTCGCGTTAACACACGGTTCCTCCATCCGCGGCCACGCAGGATGTTCCTCGGTTATGACCATTCGCAGTAAATAAATGAATTAATGAATTTTTAAAATATAATAACAATAGTAATAATTAAAAAAAAAAATAAATCCTGGTGACTCGGGAATTAAAGAGGAATTGGGGTAGAGGAATGCAGAAAGCAGCGACCCGGACGGGGCTGGGAAAAGCGGCTCAGCTGCTGAGATGGGAATTGAACTGCAGAAAAGGGCTTTTCCCAAATATTAAAAAAATAATATAAATAATAAAAAGTCTGAAAATGTGGAAAGAAAGAAGGGAAGAGACTCCCGTAATTCCCTCTCTTTCCGCGGCTGTTGCGCTCGCGAGCAGGAGTAACCCGGGCTCCGGAGCTGCCCCGGGGCCGGGCTGCTGCCACCCCCGCCCCATCCCCCGCACAGCCCTCGCCGAGGTTTTGTTCACTTGGGGTATTTTTATCTAAATCTTGATCGCTTACACTAAACCACAAAATACTCTCGGCGTAGGGAATCGCTTCCTGATTTTGAGCTCATTCTCGTTATTTGGGCGTTTGAACGGCGAGCAAAAGGGAGAAAATGTTATTTATTAGGGGGGAAAATAAATTAATCCTGAGTAGGGAAGAAAATCGGAGCCCAGCTTGAAAAGGGGGATATTTTTCAATACGCAGTGATTACATTTTGCGGAAGGAGGGAAACAAAATCAATCTCCAAACCGAGGGGGAAGCCCAGCGCCGGGGGAAACTTCGTGAAACGCCGGCGGCGCAAACGCTGCGAGCGAGGCAGCGGAAAAACGGAGCCGTGACCCCCCAGCTTCCATCAGCTCTCAGGAAATGCCAGGGCCACTTTGCCCGTAATCTCTGCTTATTAAGCAAAAAAAAAAGCCCTGCCACGCTTATAAAACCGCAGGTAACAAGGGAACTGGCAATCGAGCTCGTGCGCCGGGGATCTCCACTCTGTGCCGGGGGTTTTGTTATTAATAAAATGCAAGAAGTCAGTAGTTACCTTTAGAACACTCCCTCGGGCCGGGGCTGGCCGGCCCTCCGCGTGTCCCCGAATTACCGGGTTATTCCCGGCGTGTGCCGAGGGCACGGCGCCGTTTTTGGGAAGGGTCCTCGGCGGGAGGAGGATCCCCTGCGCTCAGACCGGGCCGTGCTGCTCGCCGGGCGTTTATGTCAAAGGGAGAAAAAGAATTTATTTGAATTAAGGAGCAAATTCGGAGCAGCCGCACGGGCCCCGGCCGCATCCCCCGAGCACTTTGTGCCCCCGAGGCTCGGCAGCTTTCCTTTAAAACCACCCAAATACCCTCAAATAACCTTCTTTCCCCCCTCGTCCGCGTTCCCCCGCACGCCTCACCCCAGTTCCCACCCCTAAACGCTGCTGCGGTTCTCTCTCCCCGCGCCTCCGTGGCTGCGGAGAGAGAGGTTGCCATATTTGCATATATGGTAATGAGCTCCTAATTGCCAGGCTTGCTGCGCTTTGCTGATCGATTTCGAGCAATCCAGAGGTTAAGGAAGCTTGGAAATAGCGCGGCTCCCGGCTCCCCCCTACCCCCGAAGCCCCCCCGAAGCCCCCCCGCGCCTGGAGCGGCCCCGCATTTGCATCCCAACTTTTTTTAACTCTCCCACGTACACTTTACGTATCGGCTACGTGGAGGCTCCTCGTCCGCTCCTATATATCCTTACGCCGGGCACGGCCCCGCTCCTCCGCCGCCGGCTCCGGGCTCCTCCGGGCTCCTCCGGGACCCGCGGGCGGCGGGGCCGGGGCGAACCGGGCCGGGCCGGGCCGGGGGCGGGCGGGGGAGGGCAGGGCAGAGCGAGCAGGTGAGTGAGGGCAGGGCAGGCAGGCAGGGAGGGCAGGCAGGCAGAAGGAGCCGTGCACACAGGTTGGCAGGTGCAGGGAGGGCAGCTGGGGCAGCGCAGGGAGCGCAGCAGCCCAGGCTGGCGAGCAGGGCACGGAGGGCAGCGCAGGCAGGAGCCGCCGGCCGTCGGGCGCATCCCGGGCCGCCCCTGGCTGGGTGAAGAAATCGGGGTAACCCGGGAGAAAGAAGGGAGGCCGGGTCTTGCTCCCCCGGCCCACCCAGCCCCACCCGTGCTCGCTGCCGGGCCGGGGCGCGGAGCCCCCCGGAGCCCCCCGGAGCCCCCGGAGCCCCCCGGAGCCCCCCGGAGCCCCCAGAGCCCCCCGCAGCCTCCCGCGCCTCGCCGGGCCGGCCCCGCACAGCCGGACAAACAATGTGAGACTTGGCGGAACAAAAGCGGCGGGGCTTGGGTTGCTGAACACGTCTGAGGCCAGACGAGCAGCGCGATTTATTGGACTCGGTGAGAAAACCATAATAAAAAAAAAAAGGGGGGGCGGGGGGGGAACCGGGGAGCGGAGGGGGGAGAGGACTCTCAAAGCGTCTTTATTATGGGCTGGGGGCCGGGTGGGAGATGCCCCGGGAGCGGGTCCAGCTCCTGCTCGGGGCTGGGCGTGCGGGTCCAGCCAGGGCCGGCTCCGGGCTCGGAGTTTCTCCCAAAGCCCCGGGGACAGGAGCAGCTTCCTCCCCTTTTCCCTCTTCTCCTGTCCCGCCGCATCCGAGCTAAGAAACTTTGGGGACGGCCGGGCGCGTCCCCGCCACCACCCCCTGCTTTTCTCTCGATCCGCGGGTGACCCAGACCCATTTTGGGTGAGGGGTTCACTTCTTTCACCCTCTCCCGACTCGAGAATCCAGATTTGGGGTGCGGAGGGGCCCCTGCAGTTCCCCGCTGTCCCTCGGACAGGGGATGGCAGCGGCCTGGCAGGACACGGCCATTCAGGGCTCTTGTCCCCGCTCCAAGCGCTCCCGTGGATTCGCTGCTGCCCCCGGAGCCACTCCCGGGGCTCCGCGCTTTGCTCGAGGGGACGCTCGGGGTGCGCGTAGCCTCCCGCGGGGGGAGGCAGAGACACCCCCAAATCCTCGCTCCTGCGAGCGCCTTCCCCGCGGGAGCGGCCGGGAGTGCTCCGGGGAGCCGCACACGGGGGGATCCAAGGGCCCGGTACCCCCAACCCCGGACGGGATTTTGGGAGGGGAGGGATGCGCAGAGCGGGATGCCCACGATGGAATAAGCGAACACCAGTGGATGAAACGCGCGTGGAAACGGAGCCAGCACAAAGGTTCCGCGCTTCCCCCTCCACAGCCCCCGGCAGAACGCGGCTGGTGCGAAGGGAAGGGGACGCGGTTCCTCCCCAGCTCCAGAACTTCTCCTCGTGTGACATTGCTTAAATTTCTGCCCCCGCCACAACAAGGTGGGAGTCGCTCCATGAATACCCCTAAAACCCATGAATTCCTGCCGGGGAGCGGCCCATTGAGGCTCCCACTCATCAGGCCGTGCAGGGCGTCCAAATTAAATGGGTTTAGGGTTTTTTCAGAAGTTATTGAAGCCAGACGTGATGCCCCGGCCGAAATTCGCCTCTCGGTTGCAGCGGGCCCGGGTGTTCCGGTCCTGCCGCCGATGGAAAATCCCGTATGATTTTTGGTTGTTGGTTTTGCTGTTGCTTTTCTCTTTTTTTGGTGGTTTTTTTTTTTTTTTTTTCCTTGCCAAGGAAGCCTTAATTTTTATTTTAATATTTAATTTTATTTTAACTTATATTTCAGTTCTTATTGCCCTTTTTTGTTGTTGTTGTTTCGATCTTAAAAAGCCTCATCCGTGCAGCTTATTCTTGATTCTTTCCTCAGCGCGGGGAAGAAGCTGCGCTCAAAGAGTGCGTGAGGAAAAATTAACCCGGGCTTATTTTGGGCTGTTTTTCGGGTCGTACTTGGACTGTCAGCTCTGTGAAAAAAGCACATGGTAGCCACCAGGTCAGGTCCTGCCCAGCTCGGCTCCGTTTCTAGCCCCCGGAAATTAAGTTTTTCTGTATGCACGGGTGTGCGTGGAAGTTTTAAGGCTGGAAATCCTCAAATCTGCCGTTATAAGGGAGATCCCGCGATCGCGGCAGCGAGTCCTTCTGCTTCCTTGCTGTTTGGATTTTTTTTTCTCCCCAGAAAGACAGCAAAGCACGGAGCAGGTTTTTATTTGTTAAGACACTCAAAACACACCCAAGCATTTTCTGCAAATCGCTTGTGCCCTTCCCTAAATCCTCCCAGATCGGGCTGGTTCTAAAGCGATGTTAAATAAAATTAGAAATAAAAATGCACTGTCATCGGGGTAATCCCAGAGTGAATCCAAATTTGAAAGCAAAATCCCTGTCTTTGCAGCCTTTTTCAGGATAAATCGCAAATTTCGTCGTGTTTCTTCTTTTGGCAGGTTAAAAAAAAAATTATAATTTCCGGAGGGGACTGAAATAGAAATTACGGGGGAAAAAAATTTACGTGAATTTAATAAAGAGGAGAATAAAAAGAAGGGCAGGCGTGCGGTTGTGTTCCTAAAATGACATCTCAGCGAGGGTGGGAATGGTTGAAGCCGGCCCCGCCGGGACCCCACGGAGCTGCTGCACGGCCACCCCCGGCGTGGGGGCTGCGAGGGCACGGCGGGCGCTGCTGCCTCTTTAACCGAGCCCTCTTTGCCTTCTCTTCCAGGATCCTCCGGCTGCGGCGGCCGCTCGGGGCCCGGCCCCGCTCTGCCCGCACAGGAGGAGCCGCTGGCGTGGCCCAGGTGGGTGCTGGGGAACCACGGAGGGAGAAATCGCGGGCAGAGCCCACCCCGGGGTGCGAGCGGCTCCGGGAGGGGTCGGGACGGGCTCTTTTCCTAAAAGAAGTTGGAGGCTGTAAATTTGGAAGGGGGTGCAGGTGGGGGGGACCCCTGGGTGCCTCCAGTGGGTGCTGCAGCCCCTCCCTTCCCCCGTGAGCACCCGCAGATTCTGCCCGAAATCTGCGTTTTTCACCCCCACCTAAGTCTGGAAGTGGAAGAAGGGAAAGGGGAAAGGTGCGAGACAGCTTCTCCCAAACCCTTTTGTGCGGGGGAGGCTCGCAGGAGCCCACGGGGAGGGGCGGAACAGCGGCGGTCCTGGGCACCAGAGCCCCAGCCCCACGGATATTTTGGGGCTATTTCCACATCTCCCTTTCCCCATTCCCAGTTATGGCTGTAAGTACTGGGCCTGATGGGGGCCAGACCAGTGGGTTCCCATTTTCCCAGGGGGGGCAACTGGGAGAGAGGGCCCTGACAGCGTGGACTTGCTGCACTGGTGGTGGCAGCGGGAGAATCCAGCTCCAGAAAGAGACAAAAGCCATGAGTAACTTCCCAGCCCAAACTCACAGACCCAAACCCAGCTGGCTTTCCGCTAGGAAAAAAATAATTCCATGGCAAAGAGAACTTCAAGAGAAAATGAAAAAATCCAGGCCCAAACCTCTGTTCTCGTACAATGGAAAACGTGGTGGCTTTTTTTTTTTTTTTTATTTATGGGATCTGTATCATAGAAGGAAAATCAAAGGGTGATTAATGGTGGGGTTAAAACTACAGAAGTAAAACAGCATTTGATTCCTTCTGGGATCTGCACACCGCGGCCAGGCCCTGGCACTGGCATTGGGTGGCGTTCCCAGGAGAGGGAAGCCAGGGAGACTGAGCTTGGGGGCAGAGAGTGGACAGCGGGAGAGAGACGTGGTGGAGGGAGGATGGTCACGGCTGGTGGAGGAGACACTTGGTGGTGGCGACGAGTGGTGGCCGCTGGTGCTGAGGGGGGCGGCGATGGCGATGAGGGGCTTTGTGCTGAGGGTGCTGAGGTTCGCGCTGATGAGGGTGGCGATGAAGATGATGGTGATGATGATGATGATGAGGTGATGGTGGCGATTGAGGGTGATGTGGACGTGCTGATGGCGGTGGCACCGGGTGGGAAAGACCAGAATAGCCGGCGGCGGCGATGGGGCAGGCGGGGGTGACGGACGGCGGCGGTGCTGGGGGGCGATGGCGGGGGTGGGGGTGCCGGGTGGCGGGGGTGGGGGTGACGGGGGTGGCGGGGTGGGGGTGGCGGGGTGGGGGTGGCGGGCGGGGGGTGCCGGTGGCGGCGGCGCGCGTGTGCGCGCGGCCCCGCCCCGGCCCATTGATGAAGCGGGGAGCGCTGCAGAGGGGCGGGAGCCGGGGCTGGTGACGTCAGGCGGGCCCGGGCCAATGGGAGGCGGCGGCGAGGGCCGGGAGTGTGAAAGCATGAATGAAAAGTGCCGCGCGCCGCTCCCCCCGGCGCAGAGGCTGCGGGCAGCGGCTGCGGGCACCAGGTACGAGCCGGGCCGAGCAGAGCCGAGCCCAGCCGGGCCGAGCCGAGCCGAACCGGGCCGAGCAGAGCCGAGCCGGGCCGAGCAAAGCCGAGCAGAGCCGAGCAAAGCCGAGCCGAGCCGGGCCGAGCAAAGCCGAGCCCAGCCGAGCCGGGCCGAGCAGAGCCGAGCCGGGCCGGGCCAAGCAGAGCAGAGCCGAGCCGAGCCGAATCCGGCCGAGCAGAGCCGAGCCCAGCCGAGCCCGGCCGAACCGAGCCCCCCGCGCTCCCGGCGCTCCGCTCCGCGGGAGAGGCGCGGGCGGCGGCGGCCGAGCCCCGGTGCCTCGGCGGAGCGAGCCTCGGTGTCTCGGCGGAGCGAGCCCCGGTGTCTCGGCGGAGCGAGCCCCGGTGTCTCGGCGGAGCGAGCCCCGGTGTCTCGGCGGAGCGAGCCCCGGTGCCTCGGCGGAGCGAGCCCCGGTGCCTCGGCGGAGCGAGCTCCGGTGCCTCGGCGGAGCGAGGGCTCCGCGCCTCCCCGCAGCGCGGTGAAACAGGGATGCAGGTGAAAGAGGGATGGAGCGGAGCAGGGCGCTCGGCGAGCGGAGGGATGCGGGTGGAGGCGAGAGGGAGGGATGCGGGGCGCCAAGGGGAAGGAGAGGGATGCGGGTTCCTTCCCCGAGGAGGAGGAATGGAGGGATGCGGGCTGCCCTGGAGCCGAGGAACGGTGGGGGGAGATGCGCGTTCCTCCCCAGAGGAAGGAAGGATGGAGGGACTCTGGAGAAGGAGAATGAGGGTTCCCCCCACCCCCGGAGAAAGGAGGGATGGAGGGAAGCAGAGCCCCCGAAGCAAGGACGGAGGGATGCGCGTTCCCCGAGAAAGAAGAAAGGACGGAGGGATGCAGGGAGAGGAAAGCGGGGGATGCGGTTCCCTGCTGGGGAAAGCTGCCCTTTCCCCCTGAACGAACGGAGGGATGCGGGTCCCGCTCCCTGCCCGAGATGCGAGGTCCTTGCTCAGGGCCGGGGTCCTGAGCCGCGAGCGGGAGTCGCTCCCTTCCTTCTTTCCTCCCTTCCATCCCTTTCATCATTTCCTCTGTGTTTTCTGTGTTTATTCGTCGCTATTCCTCCAGATCTCGGCAGAATCCAAAGCATCACAAGTTACTATTTATATTAACCGGCAGGTTTTTCTCGCAGTCATTTTGTTTAGAGAGCGTTAAACGCATTTGTGGGTGGGGAAATGTCCTTTTGGTCTTTTATGCATATTTTAAGTTGTGGGTGCAAATTATATTTGCTTTGATTATTACCAGTTTGAATGCATTAATTTGATAGTTATTAAAAATAATGTGGGCTTAATTCTCGGCACCTGCAGAATATCATTTGGTTTGCAAATGAAACAAATTGAAACTCGGCAGAAAATAGGCAGCCCTTGCGTGGTTATCCTGCAATTCTGCTCCAAATTGTGTTTGGAGGGGCCTGATCCTGCGTGTCCCGGTGATGCTCAGGACTCTGTGCCCTGGGCTGCAGGAACAGGGCCGGGGCTGTAGCTGGATGAAGATATTATGGATCTGGCTGCTAATATTTGCATCTCTTTTTATTCGTTTTCCTCCCTCGTTCCTTCCTTAAAAGCCACGTGCCCCCGAGCCCATGGAGAAGAGGAGGTTGGCTTTTTCCTGCTGATGCTGTAGACTCCAGGGGTTGGTTGTTATCTTTGGTTATCTAGCTGTATGAGTGGTGTCGATTCTTCATAAAGCTAGATAACCGAAAGTAAAAATAACCCCATTACACGCCTGAGGAGGATGTGGAGAAGAAAGGAAATTCATCAAAAGGAAGAGGAGAAAAAGAAAAAATTAAAAGGAAAAAAAAAAAAAAAGAAGAGAAAGGAAATGAGTGGCGGAAAAAATGGGGGAAAAGACAACTTTCAGAGACTGGAATTAAAACCCGAGGTAGGATTTTTTTTGTTTGTTTTCTTTTTTTTTAAATTTTTTTTTTATTATTTTTTTGAGGGGGGTTGTTTGTTGGTTTTTGGTTGTTTTTTTTTTAAAGAACCTATTTTCCTCCTGTGATTTTAAGAGTTTACTGATTCTGGGCATGGGAAGAAACCGACTGTGTTGAGAAAGACAAAGATGTTACCGCTCTCTCCTCAGCCGTTAACTGTAATTGAATTAACAAAGTAAAACTTCCAATCAGATTATGAATTAGTTAAGCCCAGGACCCAGACTACAGATCAAGGATGAACTTTCATTGCATAACCAGTCATAGAGCATCAGAGAATCCATAAATCAATACAGATTACTGTGTTGGATTATCTGTTTAATAAAGCAGCAACAGAGCAATGTTTATTAATGGTTGTTTTGCAAATACGAGTGCTGGATTCTTTTTCCTTTTTTCTGCCTTCCCTACCCCCTCTTCCCTATCTGTTATACAGATAAATATATTTTCCTCCCTGACAGCTATAACTTGATATCAGTATTAGAAAGAAGGATATGGTGATTTGGAAAATGGTTTCTTGCAGTTTTCTTTGTTTTTCTTCCCTTGTGTCTCTATCCAAATGCTTTCTTTCTTCTTTTAACCCTTTGTTTATGAACGTTTCTTTGAATGGGCTCAAGATTCTTATTTGGGGATTTACAAAGGATATATATATATCTATATCTATCTATATCTATATATCTATATATATCTATATCTAAAACTTGTGTGTGGAACCGCATGGGACTAATTGGGGAACTTGATTTTGCTTAATTCATCTTCCCTGCAAATTGATGCTGATTCTCTTTAATTGTTTATGCATCAACCTCTTCCTTATGGAAACCGGGATTTTTTAAATCTGCTCTACCATAGAAGGGAATTTGGAGTCAAAGAGGTGAACTCGGTGCTTCCCACTTGCTTCTAATAATCAGACTGGGTGCCCGAGATGCCACCTACAAAACACAGGAACCTATTTGAAAAGGTTTCTTGATCTTGCTTAGAAGAGCACAAAGATCTCATGGTGGATTAAGATAAAATAATATCAGAACGGTGATTCCAAGGAGGAAAAAAAAAAAACCCAAACCAAAAAAGACTTTATAATAATAAAGAGCTAATGTGGGTGATGGCACCTGAACTAATTTTGGAAAGGAGCAATTATAGCTTTGTGACTTTATGAAAACCCTCTCGTGAGAGATGTAGAAATGAGCTGACTTTTGACCTGTGCTGGACCCGCTCGTTTCGCTCGGGTGCTCTTTTAGAGATTACGGGATCTTTAAAAAAACCAAAAGGCCAAGAGGAACCGTCCCTGGCACTTCGTTCAGGGAAGGGCTGTAGTGCTGGGTGTGACATGAAAGATTTGTCCTGCTCATATGATTGCTTGAAATTAATAAACAAGATATTATTCCCCTCACCCATGGCCCTGTAATTCAGAATAATTTAGTACATGCGTTAACTGAGAGCTCTGTAATGATCTGCTTGGGGAAAGCTTAGGGGAAATCTTCTTTCCATCTCCCCATTGAGGTTCACCTGGGTGTTGCCATTGTTCTTGGTGCTGTTCCGCAGCCCATGCTGACAGTGACGGGGATGTAGGGAAGTTTTTACAAGCTCTTATTTGATTCCCTGTTCTCTGTTGCCATCCTGCTGCTCTCCTGGCCAGGAGGTTTGTCCCCAGTCAGAGGACAGGGCAACAGGGAACCAGCTCCAGGAGCTTTGGTCCATGAGCAGGGAAGGGGAGACATCTTCCAAGGATGCTCACACCCTGAGCATCCGGCAGGATGAAGTTGGACACCCTTTGCTTTGGTGACAAAGCGGTGACAAAGCTCTCTGCTCGGAGCTCTCCTCGCTCATCCTTCCCAGGCAGACCGAGCCAGGAGGGCTTTTGCTGGCCCAGCTGGGTGCTTGCCTCTCCAGCCAGGCTGGTGGAGCAGGCTGTGCCTGCGGGCAGGCGCCAGCACCGAGGGGTGGCCTGAAGTCGGGGTGTGAAGGGTGCGGTGGCTCCCCAGGGGGACCAAGGGCTCTTATTCGGGGTGAGCATGGGGAGCTGCCATGTGCCATCCACCATTGGCCAGTGGCTTCTCTCGAGGAGGGAGAAAAGTGCCTTTTCTCCAATCAGGGGCTGGGAGCAGAGCTGTGTGAGCATCTTTTGGTGCTCCAGGGTGACCAATCCTGCTCTGTGCGCCACTGCCATAGGCTGATTTGGATGGTGTCACTTCTTGGCTATAACAAAGGCATGAGCAGGAGTGGGGGGATGTAAACTGGGACAAGGATGAAACTCATCCAAGAATTTAGCAAACCATGTGTGGAGGGCCCGGAGCCAGGGGCAGGAGGTGCCTGTGCTGCTCGGTGATGGAGGAGGTGCGTTTAAAGCCCACCGGGCCCAAACTGGCTCTCTGGAGCTTTTGCACCTCATTCCCAGCTGCAAAAAAGCTCCCTTTAAAATGCTGGTGATCCCCATGGCCATTCATGGTGGCACTGTGGGGCTAAAGCAGCTCCGTGTTCATCACCCACCCCTTTGTGTTCCCAGCACGGGAGGGAAATGGGAGCCAGTTCCAGCCCACTCGTTGGGTGCCTGGGTCCTCCTGGTGCCACAAGCTGCAGTCCCTGGGGTCTGTGGGTGCTGTCAGGCACTCTTCAGCCAGGTGGAAGTTCTTTTTAACCTGAGTTTTTGTTGTGTGGGGTAATATTTCCAGTGGTGGGAGTGTCCGTGTGACTGCGAGCTGGGCTCTCTCCAAGGGCTTTGGAATAGTCTTGCAAACAGCTGATTTTTAATTTTTTTTCCTCCTTTTCTCCCTGATTTACTCCTGGAGTGCAGCAGCAGTAAGCTCTGTGTGTTTGCATGACATTGATCCAAATTGCAGTTTACATGTGGCCGTTTAAGCTTGCTTGGACACTATGATTTGACTGGTTAACACTCAGCACTGTCTACTCTGCTCTCCCTTCTGGCCACATAACTGCTGAAGACATTAATAGGAGACACACTCGCATGTTTGGGAGCGAGGTATCAGCTCTCCACATCGTTCTCTTGCTTAGCAGCACTTTGGAGTCAGGGGAAAAAAAAAAAAGAGCAAATGCAATCTATTTTTTCTATAATTCAGTGAGCTGCTGAGGAGAATGAGCCTATAGAAATATAATTGTTGCAAATTATTAATTTCACTCAGTAGATCCCTTTAGCTTCTGTCTTTAATGCTTATGTTGGCAGTGCAGGAATGCAGCAGAGCAGTTTGTTGCTGAGGGCAAAGCCCTTTTGTACCACTCTCATTGTACAAGCGACGCTCTGCACAGGTCAGGGGACTGGCAAAAGGGCAGAAATACTTGTGCTGCTTGGTGCTTCCAGTGGATATCAGATTTTACTTTGTGATGGATAAAATATATGTATTTTTTACATTTCACATTTGAAAATTCTCAGCCCTGGATGATGAAAATTAGCTAAAAAATGTTTTTTTTAAAAAAAAAATAATCATGATTTTGTGGTGTTTGAGGAAAACAGACATTTCCCCATTTAAGGAATTTTTTTGCTAGCCTTTTACAATTTAAAACTGAAAACAAAAGGAGGCCCTGATGGCTCAAGCCCTTTGAGGTCTCCCTAGTACATGAAGTGTCCCTTGTCCTCCCGGCACAGTCCCACGCACCCCGGGGTGGGCAGGTGTGGAACAGCACTGCAGTGCCACCACAAAGAAATCGCACCAATACGATCCAAATTTCCATGAATCTATTTAGTTTTGAAATACATAGAATAGAATTCCTTCCCACAAGCAATTGCAGCTGGATTTGGAGGGAGAGGGGATGGTTTTTGGAGATGCTCTGGCAGCAGAGCTGGTTCCCAGCAGCAGCTCTCCAGGCTCTGCTGGTTTTGGGGTGCTGCCTGGGGCAGCTGCTCAAGCTGGGCTTGGGAGGATCTCGGTGCCAAGGACAGCGTGAGGGTTCCTGCCACGGGCACCTACGGGGTCAGAATCGCTGATTGAAGCCTCCAGCTGCCGGAGCGGGGCTGAGAGGGGAGCACATCTTTGTGCTGAGAACAGAGTCTTTCCCTCTTCAAACAATCAGGGCTTCAAACCCCTGAGCGTTTTCAAGGGAGCGATTTTTATGTCGGGATTATGATAAACCGGCTGAGTGGGCGCGCTAAGCCGCCATAGGAATCAGATCAGGCCCTGCTTTAATTTCAGCAAGTGGCGGCTGTGTGGGAACGGAGGCTGCGGTGATGCTCGGAATTAACCGTGTGGGCCCCGGTGCCCCGAGAGGAGCAGGGGCTGCAGGAGGGGCACCCCCAGCGTCCTGCTGTCCTTGTCCTTGTCCCTGTGCCGAGGGGCTCCGGCCTCCCATGCTCGGCACTTTGCAGGATGCTCTGCAGCACCCCGGGGTGATTTTGGGGTGGCCGGTGCTGATCTCGGTATGACACGAGAGGGGATTTCTTCAGTCGCCCATCCCGGGGTGCGAAGGCGGTGCTGGGCGCCCGGCAAACGGTGACAGAGGTGACAGTGCCCCGAGGGGGACAGAGCTGGAAGGAAAATGATGATCTCTGTGTTCTGCAGGCTGCTGGGAGGAGGCGGCCAGGTGCCTCAGCTGCAGCCGGGGTGATCGGATGTGAAAGCGGAGCCGCGGCTCTCGCCGCTGGCAGCTCCGCTCTCCCCACGGCCCGCCCGGGAGGCTTTGCTGGCCCAGCCTTGTGTCACAGCGCTGCCGGCATCACGGCAAGGGGCTAAATCCAGTCCTGGGGCCGCATTCCGGCTTGTCCGGAGGGATTTTCAGAGACAGACACGGAAAGGGACGCGTGCGGGTCCCGCCAGCTCCTCTCGCTGGAGCCGGGGCAGGGCCGGCGGGCACGGGCAGGAGCTGCTGCCGGCGAGGCTCCGGTGACCCCGGGTGGTTCTGCAGGAGCTGCTGCCGGCGAGGCTCCGGTGACCCCGGGTGGTTCTGCAGGAGCTGCTGCCGGCGAGGCTCCGGTGACCCCGGGTGGTTCTGCAGGAAAAGAAATGCGGAATTTTGTTTTAGGGGTCCCGTGCCGGCTGCGGAGAGGGATGCCCCGAATCCCGGGATTATGGCTGGGGGATGTCCGTATGCCCAGAAGCCTGCAAGGCTGACAGGGAGCTCCTGGACCGACACTTCTAGCTGAATCTATCTCTGATTATCAGTGGATCACAGTCTCTTGCTCACTGTATAACTCCAGGATTTATCCTGCTACAGCTGAGAGCAGGCTCGGACCTGGCATCTGTAACTGTACAGCTAAAGCTGTGTAATCCTCACCCGGCATCGACAGCCGTGGCTTGAGCTTCGACTTTGACAGCCCGGGCTAGGTGTAAAAATAATTGTAATTCCACTTTCGGGGGGTTTAATATTGCTGGAGCAGGGACAAAAGGAGTAGTGCCCAGGATGCTGGTGCAGGAGGAGGGAGCATCCATGTTGGGTGCATCTGCTGCCTTTAGCTGCTCGGTCTCGTGTGATGCATTTTCACAGGCAAGTGGAGGACATGAGGTGGAGCTTGCTCTGGGATAGGGAGAAAATGCAGGTTCTCAGGAAGGAGGGAAAAAGTGCTGATTAATAAGTGTTGGGAATGAAAAAAACTGGATACTCGTTGGTGGTGGACTGGCCTGGTTTCGAGCCCTGTGTGGCTCCAGGGGGCTGTTGGCTCATCTCATGGCCTTGCATTGTTTAGGTCAAGGCAGGTAAATCAAGTTTAATTTGACCTTCAGCAAGTTCCTTCCTTCTGGAATTTCATCCTCTATTGAAAAAAAACCAAAAAACCCCCAAGAAACAAACAAGCAAATAAACAAAAAAAAACCCCAAACAAACAAAAAAACCCCAAACCAAAACAAAAACCCCAAAACCAGACCAAACAAACAGGAAAACCAAAACCCAAACGCCAAAAGCATTTCTGGATCAGAGGTCTGGGAAGGGAAAGGGTGTCCCTCAGATCCTCTTCAACCTTTTCAAGGCACAGAATGCTCTTTGGAAAGGAGAAAGGGCTGTCCCTAAGAAATCTGCTTTTTTTACCTATCTCTCCCTCTCCGTCTTTTAGTAAATTTCTGCTATTTTGGTTGAGTGAAATATTCAGTTTTTACCGGATTTCATAGGAATGGATTGTTTTAGGGATTCCCGGGCTGGAGCGGGCAGGAATGCATCTGAGCCAAATAACCTTTCTCTGGCATCAGCAGGCACCAGCTGCTTGGGAGGAAAGTGCTTGAAACCCTACAATTATGGGATAATGTATTCCAAGAGAGTTTCTTGGCTTTCCATTCCTGAGCTGGAGAGTTTATATTCCTTCCCTGATCCTTGTAAAATGTTGCTGAACTTGGATGTTCTTGTCACCTCGACGGTGCTGACTATCCCACAGCAGCAATTGGCAGGGGCTTGGGTCTGGGCAGGAGGGAAAAAAGCCAAATTTTCTGGCATTTGCTTTGAATTTGCCTCTGTGACCCTGCTTGTGGCAGAGGAATCGTATCTTTGAAAAGATCTGGAGGGCCACCGGCTTCCACAGCCACATGTAGAGTCAGTGGAAAGGAACGGGGAATTAACAATATAACTTGCGTTGTTCAAGGGAATTAGGCACATAATTCACTCAGGAACTTTGATTAATCCTGCAGGGCACTGTCAGTACCCAGTGTTCCTGCTGGAGCCTGCCCAGAAGGGGCATCAATTGACCCCTTTGGGTGGGGGGAGGTTTGAGGGCTCGGGGTGTTAAACTGGACTGGAAAGGGACCACGGAGGACGGGTGGCCTTGGGCCACCGCCCCACCCCACAGTTCTGTACACAAACTCCACTCTCTGAAGATTTTTCTCTCTTCTTCCCCTTTGTTTTGCCTTCGGAAAACAAACCCCAGTAACAAACACACACGAGTATTTTTCTTCTTTTTCGTGAGAAAAGGTCTTTTCAACATTAAACCCACCCATGTGCAGGAGCATCAGCAGGGCTGGCTGGGTTTCTGGAGGCTGAGTTTTCCCACGGAGCTGTGCACGCTCTTTGCTCTAGAAAATCAGCGATTTTTGGAGATGAGGGAGCGGGAGGAAGCCCAGCCCCTGTGCCCAGCTCGGCTGAGGCTCTGACAGCATCGGGACAAGCTGGCAGAAATGCCGGAGTGAAAGCAAGCTGCCTCCCTCCTCTGGTGCGAGGGATGGCCACGGAGCAGGTTGCCATGGAGAAGCGGGATTATTCTGCGCGTGTGTGTGTACAGGCTGGGGGGAATCTCGTCATTTTTTTAAAAACCATTTTTGATGGAGTGCGATGCCGTCAGCGGCCGCGCTCGCCCGACCTTGGGAGCTGCAACCTCCAACCCCAGCCCCGTCCCCTCCTCCCCTCCTCCTGCAGCCGCAGCTCCTGCCCCAGCCCCTCCATCGGACTCTTATCTCCAATAATCCCCCCGTAAGAGGGCTTTCTGCTTGTTATGACACCCAGTGAAAGCGTGGGAGAAAGATCCTTTCTTCGCCCTTGTCCTCCACAGCCAGCCACTAGCCTGAATGGGAGGCTTTTTTGTGTCTCTGTGTGCCTGACTAATTGAGCTGAAGGACTTGCGTCTGGAAGGGCTTGAAAGGGACTTTTGTTGCCACTGCGGAGTTTGTGGAAGGCGAATGAGCCCTGCTTTCTTAGGGAACGCGGGTCCTGGGCAAATTTGACTCTCGAGTGCTCACGCCTCCCAGTTCTTTGGGAAAATTAGAAAAAAAAGGGTGATGGGATTGAATTTTTTGTGTTGTGTGTGGAGTTTTTTGGGGGTGATTTTTGTTGGGTTTTTTTGGAGCACTATTGGCAGCCCCAGGCGCTGGGGAATTGAGTCTGGCAAAAAAAAAAAAAAAATTCTGGCCCTGGAAGGTTGGTGAGCTGGCTGTAAAAAAAGGGCTTGGTGAGATGAGCTAAAACTGGCTAAAAATAACAGTATCAGAAGCCCTCCAAAAATAACAGTATCAAGGGCCCTTGCCTCCAAAAATAACAGTATCGAGAGCCTGTGCCTCCTGCATTTTTTGAGGCCTGATAATCAAAACCCAAATCTTCTCTATCATTTCATGGGAAATTGTTTTGTGGTCGAAGGATGCTTTCACAACCCATTGAATCCTGAGAGGTGATGAGCACCAGTTATCACAAGACAGTTTAAGTGGCTGCTGCAAAATTCCTCTTTTCCTCTTGGCCTTTTCCAGAGTCATGAAAAGTTGGGATTCTCCCTAAAAGTGATTTAGTAGTTGCTTGGTGTCAGGTGATGGCCAGGTGACTCCTGGCAGCAGGAAGGAATCCTTCTTGTACCTGTAACAGCCCCAACCCCACATCTTCCTTCAAACACCCACCATCCTGCTTGGCAGGAAAAACCAAGATGTTTTACCACAGCAGTTTGGGACTTTTAAAGGTTCTTTTCCATTGGAAAGTTTGGTTTGGGCTGTCATCCCTGTTGGTACCTTCTGCTGCATTTTTGTTCCCATTACAGGAACCTGGTGTTTCCATGTGTCCAGGATAATTTCTTGCTCCCTTTTCTGATTTTTCATTGTCTGACACTGGATTCATTCAAAGACCTTCTCCAGCCCATCTTTTTCCCATGGCATGGCCATGCAAAGCCTACTGCTGAGTGGCTCTCCTGGAAAACACCCTCTGGCAAGGAAGGAATGTGGGCTTTGGGAGGAAAACGGCTTTTGAGGCAGAAAGCTTCTTGGCATCTGGCAAAGACTGGGCAGAGGCTTTTTTAGTGGCTGGTGGGAGAAATGGGAAAGAAAGTGGTTGTGTGGGGTCACTTTGTTCCTGTTGCTTATTTCCCATGGGATGTGCAGCCCCAGCACCTCATTGAGAAGCTGAAATTATTGCCCATAATATATTTCCAATAAATGTATTTATTGGAAATTATGTATTAAATGGCAATTTCTCAAACCTTCTCCCCTTCTACCCCCTCTCCCCCCTTTTTCCTTCATTCCAGAAATCTTGCAGGTCCCTCCACACAAGAAATTCCTGTGGAAGCTGCCAGGGTCCATTCCCTCCCCTGTGTGGATAACCCCTCACAGGGTGTGTTATTGGTTTCTAACTACAAGGGATTAAAACTGGAAGCTTTAATCAGTAAAATGCTGAAAGTTACATTTTTAATGGGGTGATGTAGAGGCTGCAAATGCCCACAGCTCCTCTTTCCCCACCCTGTGCCCACAGATTGCAGTTGGGTGTCTTCAGGAGTTTTCCAGGGCCAAAGAGGCGCATCAAGGATGGGGGAAAACCAGAACAAATGGGTTTGGAACAGATGTAGACGTGAGCGGTGAAACTTGGTAGAGAGGTGAGGTGAAGGCAAAGAGAGGTGAATGAACATGAGGCCTGCTAAATAAAAAAAATAACTATCAATAATTTGAAAATCACTTTTGGAGCTGGAGCCAAACCCCTTTTTCACATGACTCCCCTTGGAGTTTTTAAATCCAGCAAATTCTGCACTGCTCTTTGTTAACGGTGTGCTAAAGCCAGCCTTGCTTTTGTGTCCTGCAGCCCGAGGCCCGTGCTGCCGCAGCTCTGGGGATGCCCTCGACACCAGGTATTTGTTAATGCAGCCTGACTCGTTACTGTCCCGGGAAATAACAATTTCTGGGTGTTTGGGTGCTCGTGAGGCAGCACCTGAGGGGTTTCTCCTGTCAGCCCCGTGCCAGGATAATGCAGCTGTGTGTTGGTCATTAGTGATGAGTGACCATGCCTGGGCATGGCTGTACCCACCTGCATCCTCCAGCCCTTCTCCTGCACAGGACTTGGCACTTTTAAAATTATTTTTAATTTTTTTTTTTTAAATGTGTGTGTTTGTTTTTCTTTGTTTTTTTAAAATATACTTTCCAATAACTAATTTAAAAAATATAAAAATCACACAATTCCAGTTTTGGAATGATGTGTGAACTTGGAAATAGGGGCTTGGAGTCAAAACAAGATGAGGGGAGCAGAGCAAGGCTCCTGCTTCTATGGGTTAGAAGCCAGAAGAGATAAAGAAACCCAAATTACTGGTGCCTTTCCCCCCCCCCCCCTTAATATTATTCATTATTTACTTATTTTTCTTCTTTTTTTATTTTTCAGTAGGGAAAGGGGTTTGCCAAAGTGCACATCTCAAGTATATTTTACCTTCTGCTGGGGTCTTATTATGCTGGAACCAGCCTAATGAAATAAAGGGCTTTTTTTTTTTTTTTTTATAACTGACCAGTAGTTCTGGGCTCATGCATTTCAGAGCACAGCAAACTGATCCTAAACCAATAATTTTTACGGCATCTCAAACCAAACCCCTAAAATCTGGGAAATTCTTGTCCTTGCACAGATTGTTGCTGCTGCACTTAACACCTTACAGCTTGAATAACATGAGATTTTGAGAAAATTGGGAAAAAAGATCAAATGTAAAAAGAGGTATAGGAAGTATCAGAAAAATCAGGAGGTTTTGGAACAAATAAGGAATAATTCTTGGGTAAAATACAGCAATAATCCTAAAATGCTTTATTATTGTGAATCAATACAATCTTGCTATAAAATATTTAAAATTCTGCCACCCATCTATTTCTCTACAGCCCATTTTAATATTCATAATTCCTGCAATCCCAACATTCAGTGAGCACGAGGTCACTACCTGGAATTTCCTTGTTTCAGTTCCCAGCACTGGGGCCTTCTCATCTTTGGGGCTGGGATTGGGAATTGGGATTTTTTCGAAGGTTGGGAGGAGCAGGGCAGTGATCCCACACCGATGCCACGCACGCTTCGAATGCGCTCTGAGCATTCCAGGATGCTGGACAGGTCACAGGGGTGTGGATTGTGGCCCCAGTGCCGCCACCTCCACCCTCTGCTCCTCCCTTCGGAGGACCACGGGCTCACCCAGCTCTGGGGGAAATTGTAATTTAATTTTTTCCTCAATGAAAACACTGGTGGGGGGGGAAGAAGGAGAATGGAATCTTGGTGCATTTTGTGACTTTGCTCAGCAGATGAAGAGCCAGGGGCTCCAAGGCCAGCCCAGTGAGCGGGTTCGATGTGAGCAGCCAAAGCCTTGTGGCTGCCAGGACCCTTCGCTGCTGCACCACCCGAGGGTTTCACCTTCTGCCAAGAGCGGCCTGCTCCTCTTCTTTCCCTTCCCTTTCTTTTCTTTTCTATCTTTTCCTTTATTTTCTTACCAAATAGTTATTTATTTTTATTTTTTGATTGATTTTTTAATTTTCCTTTTTCTTTTTATCACTTTCCTTTTTAATATTTTGTTTTCCTTTCATTTCATTTTTCCTTCTGTTGTTGTTGTTTTTCTATTTTTTTTCCCCTTTGTTTTCTTTTCCCATTTTTTCCCCCCAATTTCGTGCTTAAGCCTGCTTTGTCTTGTCTCCTGCCGGAACGTTTAACGAAGGGGCAGCCGCTCCCACACCAGTAGGGTTTTTCTTGTTGTTGTTGGTATTTTCCTGATGCTTTGTTCCACCTTCCCCACCTCGGTGCCCATTGAGGGGTGCGGGTCGGGGTGCCCACGATGGATGGGGAAGCACAAAGCCCCAAGGAAGACACGAGGGCTCTTGTTATCCGGGCCGTGCAGGAAAGAGTTAACCCATTAGAAATTCCGAGCCCTTCTTCCGATAGTTAAACCTGATTTGCATGCATTTGCATAATGAATGTCATTTGCATTCTTGGAGGTTGGCTACTTCTGTGGGAAAAGTCAAAGCGGGATTGCGGGGAGGGTGAAGGGGGGTCGGTGAAGAAAGAAGGGAAGATTTTTTTTCCCCGCACCCCCACGCATCCCTGCCCCTCGCCATCCTCACCCAAACGCTCTTTTTCATCCCCTTCTTTCCCCCCATTTTTCCCCCCTCGAGGCCTTCCTGCCTCTCCCATCCTCAGGACGCACAAAGCCAACCATCGCTAGGCCGTGGCGAGGCGAGGCGCATCCTCTCCCTCTTCCCCCCCTTCCCCTCCTTTAATTTCTGCCTCTAATTCCATCTTGGCTCCCATTCCCTGCGCCCTCGCGCGCCGGGGGCTGCGGCCCTGTCCCTCCCCTCCCCGTGGGTGCATGCGTGCTGCCGGGGAAGGCAAGGTGGGAGCCACCATTTTAGGCAGCTGCTGTGTAAAATGGCCGATTCCCCTTCCTCGGGCCCAGCCACGCGGGCGGGAGCGTTCTGGCACCTTCCATGGGCCGGGCCGGGCCCCGCGCGCGGCGCTCCGCGTGCCACGGCCTCGCCACGGGGCCTCGGCCTCGAGGGGCTCATCCCGGCCCAAAACGGGAATTTGGGATTTCCCTTCTCCCGCTGCCGCTGGGGCGTTGCAGCCGTGGAACCCCTCAGCTGACCCGCGCCCCAAAATCAGCCTCTTGTCATCTCACCGCCAGGTTTTGCACGTGGGAATGGCACCAAACTCAATCCTATCGTCTTTTTTTACCGTATTTTAAAAAAAGTTATTGTTCAAAATACCCTCCGTGCTCCTGGGGACGTTGTGGGGCTTGAGGTTTGGCTGCAGGATTTTTTCCTAGATACACTAGATGACGTTTCATTCTTTGTGTACTGTGATAACATTAGCAAAACAGCTGTTTAATTATTTTTTTTACCCCTCCTCCCTCTTTTGGACTAGAAAAATTCAATAGCCTCATTTTTTTCTGTTGCTGAAACCATTTCATGGCAGTTTAAGAAAGGGGAAAAGAATCAATGTGAAACAAGAGTGACTTCATCCCCTCCTGCGTGTGATGGGCTGAGGCATGAGAGGCTTTGCTGGTCCAGGTGATCTGTGGGCACAAAGTTATTGTGCTCAGAATAATGTTAGAGAGAGGAAAAAATCTCTTCACACAGCTGGTGGGGTGGGAAGCGATTAATTTTACTACAGCACTGGAAATGTATTGGGATGTTTTATCTGTAGACCCATTGCAAGAGGTTTGTGGTTTAGGTGAAAATCTTGGTGCTCCATGAGGCTGCATTTGTTGTTCTTTTTAATTTTTCCCCATCCCTCTGTTGCCATGAGACCTGGAAACTTAAAAGCCTAAATATGCTAAGTGAGTTTAACCCTGATGTGACGGGAATTTTGAAAGCAGATTAAAACCAACTCAAAATTTATCCCTAGAAGAAAAATCACATTTTTTGCTTGGGGGGTGATGCTGGAGCCCCAGGCAGCCTGTCTGGGGGCAGCCCCGTGGGGAATGTGGCTGGGCTTGGCTCTAGCCCGGTCTCTGGTGGGGTCTGTGAGGTGGGAAGGGGCTGGGGAAGGGGTGACTGTCACCGCTGGAGCCCTTTAGCTGGAGCTGGGAAGGGTGTGTGGCCACGCGCTCCACTCTGCCTGCCAAACGTGCTTAGTCAGGAATGGGAAATACTTCCCTAAAACTTGCAAAAATGCGCTAAGGCTCTTAGCTCTTGGGCTAAGCTGCAGCTACTTAGTCCACTTCTCACTGCTTTTATTTATAAACTTCAGTCTGTGCTGGTGGATTCTTTTCTCCCTTCCTTTTTTCTGATTCCTTCCCTAGGACGGGGCACAGGAGTGTGTTGGAAGCGGAGATGGAAGGAGAGGATTGGTCTGGGCATTGCTGCTCTGCTCCCACCAGTGCCACTCACTGGCTTTGCACCACTGAATTTTCACAGGACCAGATTGTGTCTGATTTCTGTAGTGTTAGAGATGATTTACAGGACTAATGGACAGGAGAACAAGCTCTTTCTCTGGCCCTTCCTTGGTTAAAACACGTCAGTTCTGCACTGGGTGTCTAAATCCATGTGTAGCCTCTGAATAGCCACAGCTGGAGGCAGAATTTGTACAGATGGAAAGTACATAAAGTGAATATTAATATATTATTAAAACATAAAACAATTCTGTAGAGATACTCCAAAGCATCCAAAGGGTCAGGGCTGCTCAATTTTGGTATTTTCAAGCAGAGATGAACAGCGCTGGAGCTTTGTCACTTGGTTCCAGCTGCACTGAGGGTGGCAGTCACAGGGTGCATCCTGTCAGGCTCCTCCTTTGACCCGAGACTCTTCCCTCAACGAGGCTCTTGCTCGATGTGTCCCTGTGCTTGGCCACAGCAAAGTGCTCAGGATAAATCCCCCCAGCTTCAGGGTGCTCTGGGCTTGGCTTTGGGCCTTGCTGGAGCAATCACTGCCCCTGGCAGGGAGAGAGACGTGGAGAACACAGCTCCTCAGAAGACAAAGAAAGAATAGGAAAGGTGTTTTTTCACTTAGATTTAGAGCTTTTGGTCCTGCTTGTAGCTTTTGAGTACCTGAAGTTGGTTTTGCTACCCGTCTGCAGTGAGATGCTGGCTGGCACCACACGTGGCAGGGACAGGGAATGGTGCAATGAGAGCTTTTCCCCCATTTCAAATTGCCCCAGACCCTGGCTCTGCTTGCTCCCTGCAAGGCTGAGACCCCACAGGGATATCTCAAGTTAGGAAAACAGTCCAGTTTCAAAGATGCTGAGAGTTTTCGAGATGAATTCTCTCTTCCTCATTCCGCTTTCGTGTCAGAAGCGTGGCTGTAATCTCCCTATCCTGCTGTAATCCGGCCAGGGAACATGGGGCTGACATTTAACGAGTTCCGATCCTCTTTTCTCTCTCTTGCCAGGCTGGACATGGGTTCACCCTACGTGATGCTCATTTTCTGGCTGACAAGGTGTAGGTCTCTGGCCCCGGGGAGAGTTCACTGGGAATATCATGGTAAGTGGATTTTTAAAAATTTTGAATTTTTTTGAAAAGACTTTTCCTAAGCTCTTACTCTGGGTCTGGCACCATCAGGATGAACTGAGTGTCTCCATGGCAAGTGCTTGTGGGCTGCTGAGAGCTCATGGTGACCAGGTGGTGGGGAAAAAGAGGAGCCAAAATCTCCATGGTCACCAGCACCTTCCTTGCTGACCACTTGGGCCAAAGTCTCAAACATCTGGATTTTTTTCTGTGTTTAACCTCTTTTTTTGTGGGTTTGTTAACTCATAATGCCCAAGCCCTGGGAGAGGTGTGCCTCATCCACAGGAACAAAGGGCTCCTTTGGGGTTCTTCGGGGAGGAGGGTTCCCTGTTAAATGGAAAGGGGATAATAAAGGTGTTTCTGTTGTGTTTGGTTTTAGCTCAGATTGGCTCATTATTACATGAATCAGGAGTGGGGGTTATATGGAAAACCCCAGCCCCCAAAAGCCATGAGCTGTGAGGAGCTGCCATCAGGACCTTGTCTTGAGGCCCCCTCAGCAGAAGCCCCTCACCACGGCTGATCCCGCTTCGCTCCTCCTCTCCCTGCTCCTGCTGGCCAACCCTGGGCTGGAGCACGATGTGGATCCTGATTTCCAGCAGCGTCTGTCCAGGCTGAGCAGGGCTGCTGACCAGCACCAGACCTCGGCGTGGGGACACAGCTCCGGCTCAGGCATGGCCAGGGTGCAGAGGACACCGGGACAGCCCCATCCTGCCCTGTGGGTCACTCTCTGGTGAGCCTGGGGATGTGGTACCGCTGTGCTGGGTCCCACTGGGCTGTGGGGATGGCAGGTAGAGCCCACCCCGATGGGCAGCTGGCCTGAGGTGGAGGTGATGGGCAGGGGGAGAGGTGCTGCGATGGGACAGTGCGTTTATTATCGAGGCGCAGCTGAAGCGGGTCCTTTGCCAGTGGTCAAGTCTGAATCACAAACTCCGCATTGTTTCCGAGTGTGTTCAGCACATTTCCCTTCTCCCCCTCCCTTTCCCTTTCCTCTCCTCTCGCCCTTGCACAAAGCTGTCATTGTGCTGGGGACTTGGTGATGGCAGCGTTGTTATTTGGTAAAAAAAAAAAAAAAAAAGAAAAAAAAGAAAAAAAAAAGAAAAGAAAGAAGTGGGGAGGGGGGACCCAACAAGGTGAAGAGGTTTAAATCAGCTTAGCCCAAATGCCAATTAAAAACCAAAGAGGATTAGGCTTGTGATCAGCAGAATAGACAGTCATTGTACCCGGGAGGAGGTTCCCCCTCTCCAGGCCCGACCAAGTGGTGCCGCAGGTTTGGCTGGGATTGGCACCGCTCTGCTCCCTCAGCAGAGGGCAGGGGCTGCCCCCGACCCCAGGCTGGGCTGTGCACCCACCAAAACACCCTGCAGGACACAGGCTCCTGGGGCAAAGAGCTTTTCTCTCCTTTTTTAAGTGTGTGCAAGGACTCTTGTCTCGCCTTGAGCTCAGCTGAGCAAGGAGAGATTTCAGCCTCTCTGCCAAGGGGAAGGTCTGCCCTGAAATTGGCTCTTGGGCTGGAGCACCCCTTGGCCAGGAGCTGGTGCAGGGTCCCTGGGGTGAGGTCCTGTGTGGGGATCTGAGCAGACACTGTCCCCACCTTGCCAGACCCCCACGAACATCTCAGGGGCTTGTGCTGCCTGAGGGCTCTCTCCAACTCTAGGACCCTTGGTCAGACCTTTGCTCCAAAATAGCCAGTGCACCACTTTTGGCCCCTGGCCATGGTGACAAAGTGCCAGGACCATCACTCAAGTTCTACTCCAGCCACTGGCTGTCCAGAGAAGACTAGTTCTTCTCTTCTCCACGGCCTGGAGATGTGATGTCAGTGCTCTCTGCCTGGTTTAGCCCCCTACACTGCCCACTAACTCTCTGCTTCCATGGTTTGAAGTCTAAGGTAGCCAGAACCCGTGGTCCTCCTCCCCTCACCTGTGAGAGGAACCCAGACTGGGTGAGGTGTCAAAGTCATGGGGCTCACCCAGTTCTCTCCCACTCTCCACCACTTACCATGCTGGTAAACTGGTAAAACTCCAGGAACTGGAAGATGCTCTGCACCATCGTGGCAACAGGAATCAGTCTGTGGCTGTATTTCATTCCTGACTCTACTGACAGAGCAGTGAAGGCAAATCCCTGCAGCCAGGGTGGCTACACTGGTGGGAAAAGGGTGTTGCCAGAGCAACGTGATGCCACACTGGCTACTTAAAGTGTGTCCTCACCTCTGTAGAAAATGTAATTCTAGACTAATTTTGAGGCTATTTTGTAAAAGAAAGTTGCCAAGTGTAGGTGGGAGCTGGGCCAAGCAGGGAGAGGTTTAAGTGAAATCAGCGACAAACTCCGCACCTCCGTGTCTGAGTGCGGTGAGCAGCCTGAGGCTCCCCCAACCCTTTCTGATGTCAGTTGAGGGTGCAAAAAGACCCCCTGCACACCTGTCCTGCCTCTTCTCAGTGTCCTTTCTGCTAATGGGGACCATCTCCTGCCTGAGGTCACCTTGGAGCCTGGTGGCTCCCGCTGTCCTGCTTTGCACAGGAGTTTGGGGGTGGCTGCAGTCCAACCATCTCCTGGAAGACATTGAGTTGAGACCTTGCTGCTAGCGGCTCTAGATGGAAAATGCTCCCAGCCTTGAGCCAGGGAGGAGAAAAAGGGAGTGAAAGGGCCTTTCCCCTGAAGAGTAGAAGAAGGAGAATCCGTCCTGCTTCTGGACCAGGAGATGCTTCTCTCTGATTCTGGGCAGGGTCAGCGCTGGCCAAAGGAAGGAGCACAGTCGTGGTGCAACAGGCGCTGAGTGCTCAGGGGAGGCAGAAAGCAGAAAAGCTGAGGAGCAAAGGAAGTGTGCTCTGAGGGGACAGAGAAAGGGTGAAGGAGACCGTGTGGGATGGAAGCTGCAATGCCTCTACCTCCCTCCTGCGTGCTGCCGCCGTCCCCATGCCCGGGGATGCCCAGCGAGCGCCCGGGCTGTGGGAGCGAGGGAGAAGGGCAGGATCCGTTGCTTTTTGTCGCTGCCGTGTAATTTATGATATGAGAGAGAGCCATTGTCTGGACCCATCCTGTATTTTTCCGAGGGCTTTGCCTCTCTTCCCAGCCCCCCGCTGTGCTGCCGCTACTGTACGGTTGCTATGGGGCTGCTCCCCGAGCCGCGGCTATGCGGGCAGTGCCGGGGAGGGCTGCCCGCCCCGGCCGGACCCATCTGGAGCCCCGAGCCCGCTGCCGCAGCCCAGCCGCCCGCCGGCCCCGCTGACGTGCCGAGGGCCTGGGAATGGGGCTTTCGGCCCATCCAAGTTCACGGCCACCGGAGGCATTCAGCTGCCGGAGGGGCGGGGGGCAGCGGGATCTGGGGCGTTTGGCTCCATTCTCCCTTCCCTTTCAGCGCCGGCAATGTCTTCGGTGCATACAGATCCCCCGTCCCTTTCTCCTCCTGACAAGTGCGCACATAAATAAATTACCCCACCGGGCGAGTGTGGAACAATCTGTCCCCTAAATTCTATTCATCGCCAGACAGGACTCATTATTCCCCCGATTAAAGCCGCTGGAGTAGCTTGCAAGGGTTACAGTTACTCTGTCAAACTGTAAATAAGACACTAAAAATAAAGGGCGCTGGCGAGAGAAGGGGGAAAGGGAAGCCAGACTAATGCCTGCTGCTAGGGAAACCGAATGAATCCCTAATGACGCCTGTGTACAAACTGCAAATAATGAAGGAAAAGTGACAAACAGACCTCAGCCAGGCTGCGGCGAGGTCTTCTCTCTGTGATGGCAGTGGGGACCAGCTCACCCCTTCCTCCAGGGAGAGGCAGCAGGAGAGCGGGACCCCCTTCCACACCCCTCTGGGCAGAGCTTTTAAGGCCTTGTCCTTCTCTCACGGGAAGGTTTAGGTCTTGTGGGTGTGTTTATTTTTCAGGCACAGAACCCACCTCTGCCTGAGCCCGCATTTTGAGGCTGTAGAGAAAAAAGGTCCATTGCCTGTGGCCTCAGGGCAGCGTGCAAAGCAGCAGCCCCCAAAGTTTAGTTTGTGCTCTGCTGTTCAAACAGCTCAGAGCTCTGACCTAGGACAAGGTTGGGACCAGGGGGGTTAAATCCATCCTTCTGCCCGGAGCCCTGAGGGATGTAGGCTCCTTCCCACCTGCAGCAGGTCATCACTCCCATGGCTGAGATGGAGATGCAGGGCTGAGTCCCAGGTCTGAGCAGTCTGGGTCTGCTCCTTGCTGCTGCCTGTGCCATGACAGAACACACAGGAGGATGTGTCCAGCCCTAGAAAGCCTCTTTGGATAAAATACATTTCCTTCCTGGCTGGTCTCTTGCCAGCCAGCAAAGATTGGGACATTTGCCTTGCAGCAGATCCTTTTTCTCCTTTGATATGTTAGAGCTGAAGAAATGAGGCAAAAAATCAGCTATAGGCTAGCCGTGGGTGTTTCTCAGTTCCAGAGGGACTGAAATGTGAGAGCTTTATTTCAGGTCCTGCTTGAACTATTCCCACCACCCGCAGTGGGTGAAATGCTGGAATTCTCTGTGTTGCTCAGGGAAATATTTTGATTCAGGCCCCCCAAGAATGTAAAAGAGCAAAGACAGCTCTGAGCTGTGCCACTCTGGGTGGATTCTTGCTCTCCAAAGGAGAGCACCAAGCGGGGAAGGTCCTGGTAGGGCCGTGCAGTCCTTGGGACCCAGAGCAGAGCAGGCTGGACATTGAGCCCTCATCTCCCAGGTCTGTGTGGATCTCAGTGCACTCCCATCCTCCCACAGAGCCCAGCAGTGCTGGGGCCTTGCTGGAGCCTGATCTCCACCAGGGAAGGGCTGAGCCAAGAGCAGGGGGAGCAGCAGACGCTGATGATCTCTGCCCTGTGGATGCTTTCAGCACAGCACCCACCTGTTCTCCCACCAAAAACAGAATTGCAAAGGGCCTCATGGAGGCAGAGTGGTTTTTAGTGACATGCTCTGCCTGGGGCTTCAACAAGGCTCAGACATCTTAAAAGGGATTTTTCAGGCCAGCCAAGCTAGTCTGGAGCCCAGTTGCATTTCCCAGTCAGGTCAAACCTGGGCTTAGCAGATTTCTTTCCCTTCTGTCTTAGGGGAAACAAACCCTTTTCACCCACAATTCCTGGCTGTGAGGCCTCATGACTCCAAGACAGCATTCCTGGGACATTCCTGATGCCACGGAATGTGCAGAATTTCAAACAGAGGCACATGGCTCCACATCTCCATGTGCTCTCCCAGCTGTATTTGTGAGAAGCTCTGGGATGGAGCAGGAGATTCATTATTGCCATTGGTAATGGCAGTGTCTGTGCAGCTCCCACACACCCAGGTGGTGATGAAGGATGGAACTGTGCTCCTGCTCCTCCCCTGCAACATTTACCAGCTTAGCTGGAAAAAGAGCAATTTGAAAAAAGTCTCATAACCAACCAGACCTGGGCAAGTCAAACCCACACCTGGGCTGTCCTGGTGCTCCCCAGCCATGGAAATGGGCAGCTCTTCACCGTAACTGCTCCCTGCAGTTTGCCTCTAGAAGAGTTTTGGCCTTAGGGAACCTCGCTGTATCCTGAGAGAGGGCTTTGATCCCATGGGTTTTCCTCCCTTACCAGGAAGGTCTTTGCTTGAAGACTCAGGTGCTGGGAGCATCATCGGGGCTAGGGATGCAGTTGGGAATACTCAGATCCACTTGGGACCACTCCAGGAATGGCAAAATGGAACTCGCTTGCCTTTCCCTGCCTGAACCTCTTGGGTCACATTTTCCAAGGCTCCTCTCAACTTGTAAAAATAGGATTATTGCTACTTTTTAATGGAATCTGTGATTCTCCTCCATGTGAATCAGCCAGTGCCAGAAACTCAAGCTTTGCCATGGTGTTTGAGGAGACTGGGGGTTGTTGGCCCTTTAGCAAAGCACATCCTGACCAGACTTGCCCAAAGGCCACCTGGAGGGATGAGGACAATCAAGGAGTCCTCCATTTTAGATATCTTTATACCAGTTCTGAGAAGATCCTGTGCCTCCTTTCATTTCCTCAAGACACCTGACTGTGCTTTTCCACCTATCCATGGATGTCATCTGGATGTGTCCATGAAGCAGAAGCTGTCAGCTTGCTCTTGGACCTCCAAAGATGGCTCAGCAAGGTCCAAAGGGCCGTGTTTCAGTGACACTACTGTCAGTTCCCTTCCCTTTTCAAGGATTAGGATGAGGCAAATACCTTCAGTCTGGTTTAATCCTCCATCCTGGTTCTGCAGGAGTCTGTGGCACACATGTAGCGCACACACATTTCAGTAATAGCCAGGTAACTCACAGGGCTAAATCACTCTGGGTTTTTTTTTCATTATAACCTCCTTTTAAAGCACGTTTAAATGCTTCCCCGCAGGCTCATGTGAGGGCTGTTAAGGGCTTCATTTGAATAAATAAGGGCATAGGTAGAGGAGGAACATCACCACAGCCCCCTGGAAAGCCGGCACCAGCCATGGCAGCAGTGGGCCAGCGAGCAGCGAAGGGCCTCGATGTTATATATTCCATAAAGTAGAGTAATTAAGTATTACTAGTTTTGATGACTTCAAACAGAGTGACTCCAGGAAATAAGCCCCTTCTTTATAATTAGTGGGATTTCCTCTGCATCAAACGGAGAGATTGGTTCTTTAATCTGCTCACATGCTTTTGATTTGGTCTTTCAGCTGCTTGTACCAACTGCTTCTACTCCCTGCTCTTGCCGATAAAACCTTGCAAAGGAGATTTTAGGAAGGCATGACCTGAGTTGAGGTCCAGGATTTTCTTTGTGTGTGGCTGTTTTGTGTATTCCTAATTTGCCAGACACAATGATCACGATGATAACAATAATAAAAAAATAACACAGACATGGGTTTTAAATATCAATCTATGTTTAGGTCAAATAATTGGGGTTTGGGGTTTTGTATATTGTATATTGTCTTCTCAGCACATCTCTTAGCTCTGGCTCATGCTCTTTAACACCTGAAAAGGTGATTTTGGCTTCCTGTCTGCAGGTGAGCTGAGCCAGGTGGGGCTCACTCTTGTAAGAGCACACACCTAACACCAGTCTGGCTGCTCTGTCAGCATTCCAAGGGCTCCATTGAAGTAAAGGCTGGATCTATCCAGAGCATCTTTAGAGTATTTCAGGTGTTGGACCTGATCTAGAACTAAACACAGGAACTTGGGAAGCTCAGTCTGAAATGAAACAGATTCTGGCTGCCCCACCCCTGAAAGTGTCCAAGGCCAGGTTGGACAGGGCTTGGAGCACCCTGGCTCATGGCGAGAGGAAGAAGGAGATGAGCATTAGGGTCCCTTCCAATCCAAACCATCCCATGATCCTATGAAAATCCCTGCAAACTTTGCTGTTTTCCAAATGAAGAGTTCAGGAGAGAGTTGGAACTTTCCTCCTGCAGGTGCAAGAAGCTGGTGGTGAGCAACCAGCTCCTTCCTGGGCATCTCCATGGGGTCAGTGGCACTGCCTCAGTCATGTGGGAAATGTGGTTTAGGGTATGGATTTCCTTCTGGCACATGAGGTTCTTCTGGGACACCGAGGAGATAAAAATGGGAGGAAACCAGGACTGTGCTGCTTTCCATCCCCCTTTTGATGGAAAAAAGTGGATCCTGTTGGAAATGTTTTTGATCCTGTTGGAAATGTGCAGGATGAAGAAGAGAGAGGCTTGTGGGCCTCATGTGCATCCCAGAGGGTGAAAACGGGAGGACAATGGCTCTGTTTTGGCAGCTGTAGGGCAGGGACTGGCATTGTGTCACCCACAGATGAGTTGGGAGAGGTAAATGGGGCTGAGGCCAGCCCTGTCCCGTGGCTGCAGCCTGCAGGGAGGGGATGGATCACCCTGGGCTCACCTGGAGCTGGAGCAGGAGCAGGAATGCTGCGAGCAGTGGTTGGTATGCCCTGCACAAGCCTCCCCGCGTCTGGAGCGGTGTCGAACACAGATCGTATAATTAGGGAGCCGGTGAATACGTAACTGTACATTATGCAAATAGTGATCAAAATCACTGTTTTCAGCAGAAATGCCTGAAGATCAAGACAGAAGCTTCATGCAACCTTAATTTAATCTGGTCCTGCAGGAGTGGGGAGGTCTGATGGATGACCCAACCTTGTGCCTGCCCGTGTTTAGCAAGGCTGGGGTGGGAGGTGGGGGGAGGAGTGCTGGAGCATGCTAAGCGAGGGGGAAATGGCACTGAAATCATGTTAGCAAACAGGGGAAAATGGCAGAAAGTGCTGATGTTTACAGTGATTTTATTTTTCCTTTAATTTCAGGTGAAGAATGTAAGGCTGGAAGAATAGGAAAAATTAAAAAAAACAAGAAGAAAAGAACAAAAAAGAGTCTCCAACCCCAGGAAATCTGTGTTAATTGCTTATGAATGTCTCTGTCTAAAAAATTATCGAATTGATGTTGTCGTGCTTTTTTTTGACAGCCTGTCTGTTACATTTTTTTAAAATATTCATGCACCGAAATCTAATTACTAGGCAAATTTAATGATAATGAAATGAAGGCACTTTAGCAGAAAGCATAGGGCCTTGTTAATGTTTTCTCAGCCTCTGTCTTGTTCATATTTTTAAAATTATTTTTTTTACAACTGTCTTTCTTGCGTATGAAAAAAAAAAAAGATTGCTGAAAATAAAACTCAGATTGCCGATAATGTTTGTGGTGGCTCTGTTTGTAATGATGGGGAATTTGCAAGGTGATTAAAGGTGTTTTGCAAAAATCAAATGAGCCTAACCTAATCAGATAAGGCAGATGAAATATTATTATTAGAGGGGTAACATTAAGAGCACGCCTGGAGGCTTTAACAAAGATGAAGCTTCTCGTGCACTGTGCAGGGCCAACAAGAGTCTTGGCACCCTCTAAGCCCCTCCAGCCCCTTTCCAGGACTTGTCTGTGCTCTCCCTAAGTCAGGCCTGGATGGCTGGAAGATGCAGGTGATGGTTGGAGGATGCAGGTGATGGCTGGAGGATGCAGATGATGGATGGAGGATGCAGGTGATGGTTGGATGCAGGTGATGGAGGATGCAGATGATGGATGGAGGATACAGGTGATGGTTGGAAGATGCAGGTGATGGTTGGAGGATGCAGATGATGGTTGGAGGATGCAGGTGATGGTTGGAAGATGCAGGTGATGGAGGATGCAGGTGATGGCTGGAGGATAGAGGTGATGGTTGGAGGATGCAGGTGAAGGATGGAGGATGCAGGGGA
Organism: Poecile atricapillus; assembly: GCF_030490865.1. Lineage (NCBI taxonomy): Eukaryota > Metazoa > Chordata > Aves > Passeriformes > Paridae > Poecile > Poecile atricapillus. The sequence goes on along the minus strand of NC_081281.1, from coordinate 2,859,736 downwards.
TGGTTGGAGGATGCAGGTGATGGAGGATGCAGGTGATGGCTGGAGGATGCAGGTGATGGTTGGAGGATGCAGGTGATGGTTGGAGGATGCAGGTGATGGTTGGAGTACGTGATTGCTGGGGAATGCAGGTGATGGATGGAGGATGCAGGTGATGGCTGGAGGATAGAGGTGATGGTTGGAGGATGCAGGTGATGGTTGGAGGATGCAGGTGATGGATGGAGGATGGAGGTGATGGTTGGAGGATGCAGGTGAAGGATGGAGGATGCAGGTGATGGTTGGAGGATGCAGGTGATGGTTGGAGTATGGCTGTGATTGCTGGGGAATGCAGGTGATGGATGGAGGATGGAGGTGATGGTTGGAGGATGCAGGTGAAGGATGGAGGATGCAGGTGATGGTTGGAGGATGCAGGTGATGGTTGGAGTATGGCTGTGATTGCTGGGGAATGCAGGTGATGGATGGAGAGCACACGTGAGGGTTGGAATGTGTGTGTAACGACTGGAGCAGGCTCGTGGTAACTGGAGAACATGGAGATGGGGCATGGACGTGACCAAGCACACACGTGAGGGTTGGAGCACACGCGTGAGGGTTGGAGCACACACGTGAGGGTTGGAGCACACACGTGAAGGTTGGAGCACACGCCTGAAGGTTGGAGCACACACGTAAAGGTTGGAGCACACGCCTGAAGGTTGGAGCACACACGTAAAGGTTGGAGCACACACGTGAGGGTTGGAGCACACGCGTGAGGGTTGGAGCACACGCCTGAAGGTTGGAGCACACACGTGAGGGTTGGAGCACACACGGGACTGGTGGAACACAGGTGGTGGCTGGAGCATGCACATGATGGACCTTGCATGTGACAGCCAGTCCAGCTGCTCCAGGTCCCTCCTGCACCCCTCTGGGTGAACACTGAGCAGTGATCACCATCTGGGGGGCACAAAAATGCTGTGATCCCACCCATGGGCCTGAGGAGATGCCACCTGGAGCCCACAAACCATCAGGGGCCAGCCTGATTGCCAGGAAGCTGTGGAGGGTCTCTGGCCATGCTGCAGGCTGTGGTGGTGTCCAGACCATGGTGGTGTCCAGGCTGAGGTGGTATCCAGGCTGTGGTGGTGTCCAGGCTGTGGTGGTGTCCAGACCATGGTGGTGTCCAGGCCATGGTGGTATCCAGGCTGTGGTGGTGTCCAGGCTGTGGTGGTGTCCAGGCCATGGTGGTGTCCAGGCTGAGGTGGTGTCCAGGCCATGGTGGTGTCCAGGCTGAGGTGGTGTCCAGGCCATGGTGGTGTCCAGGCTGTGGCGGTGTCCAGGCTGTGGCGGTGTCCAGGCCATGGTGGTGTCCAGGCTGTGGTGGTGTCCAGGCTGAGGTGGTGTCCAGGCTGTGGTGGTGTCCAGGCTGTGGCGGTGTCCAGGCCATGGTTGTGTCCAGGCTGAGGTGGTGTCCAGGCCATGGTGGTGTCCAGGCCATGGTTGTGTCCAGGCCATGGTGGTGTCCAGGCTGAGGTGGTGTCCAGGCCATGGTTGTGTCCAGGCCGTGGTGGTGTTCAGGCTGTGGCGGTGTCCAGGCCATGGTGGTGTCCAGGCTGTGGTGGTGTCCAGGCCGTGGTGGTGTTCAGGCTGTGGCGGTGTCCAGGCCATGGCGGTGTCCAGGCTGTGGCGGTGTCCAGGCCATGGTGGTGTCCAGGCTGTGGTGGTGTCCAGGCTGTGGTGGTGTCCAGGCCATGGTGGTGTCCAGGCCGTGGTGGTGTCCAGGCTGTGGTGGTGTCCAGGCTGAGGTGGTGTCCAGGCTGTGGCGGTGTCCAGGCCATGGTGGTGTCCAGGCTGTGGTGGTGTCCAGGCTGTGGTGGTGTCCAGGCCGTGGTGGTGTCCAGGCTGTGGTGGTGTTCAGGCCATGGTGGTATCCAGGCTGTGGCGGTGTCCAGGCCATGGTTGTGTCCAGGCTGAGGTGGTGTCCAGGCCGTGGTGGTGTCCAGGCTGAGGTGGTGTCCAGGCTGTGGTGGTGTCCAGGCTGTGGTGGTGTCCAGGCCATGGTGGTGTCCAGGCTGTGGTGGTGTCCAGGCCATGGTGGTGTCCAGGCCATGGTGGTGTTCAGGCTGTGGCGGTGTCCAGGCTGTGGCGGTGTCCAGGCTGTGGCGGTGTCCAGGCTGTGGTGGTGTTCAGGCCATGGTGGTATCCAGGCTGTGGCGGTGTCCAGGCCATGGTTGTGTCCAGGCTGAGGTGGTGTCCAGGCCGTGGTGGTGTCCAGGCTGAGGTGGTGTCCAGGCTGTGGTGGTGTCCAGGCTGTGGTGGTGTCCAGGCCGTGGTGGTGTCCAGGCCATGGTGGTGTCCAGGCCATGGTGGTGTCCAGGCTGTGGTGGTGTCCAGGCCATGGCACTGAAAGGTTTCCTGACACATCTCTGACCTGCTGCAGTTGGCTGCAGAGGGATCCCAGCTCCTCAGGGTGAGGGGCCGAGCGCTGACCCCCTTTGTGCCTCGGGTTTCCACACCTGCTGCAAAGGCCTGGGCTCTGGTAGGCCTGAGTGGGAGAGCTTCCTGACTGCCCCCAAAACTGCCACACAGATTTGGGTTTGGATTTCCAGGCTTGCAGCAAGGAATTCTCCCTCTGCACCCAAGCTTTTGCAAAAGATTTGTCTCCCTTGTGTCCCCCAGCCCCACCACAGGAGCTGTGCTTCCACCTGCCCCAATGAGATGCTGCTCCAGGAGGAGTTCAGTGACATGGGGAGGGCTTGCAGACTCTGCTCTTGGGATCTCCAGCTCCAGAACCCCACACAAAATGCTTTTGCATCTCTCTTCTGTGCTTCTCCACCTGTACCTTGTGTCTCCTAAAGTGCTTCATGTGGTTTTTCTCTGACCTCTGGCTCATCTGGTGCTGGAGAAGAGTGATCCCTGGGCTCACTACATAGAATCATGGAATGGTGTGGGTTGGAAGGTGCCTTAAAATCCATCTCTTCCACTATCCCAAGTTGCTCCAAGCCCTGTCCAGCCTGGCCTTGGACTCTTCCAGGGACAGGACAGCCTTCTCTGGGCAACTTGTGCCAGGACCTTACCACCCTCATTGGAAAAACCTGCTCCTTGTATAAAATATGAAGTTCTGACATGTGGGAAGCTGTTCCATGCTCGGCTCTCCTGAAAAAGAAAATCCCATTGTAAGTGGACTGAGGAGTGCTCCCAGGCTTGTGCACACACACACACAGAGCTCCAGAGCTGTATTTATCCTCCAAAGTGACAGTTTTCTATTAGAGAGCTGCAGCCCAGCACGATGATTATAATTGTCACTAATTTCTTTCTTCAGCAATCAGGTTTGTACCTTGACACTGTGGCATGAAATGAGGCAGATTCTCCCCATTCAAGGCAAGGTTGGTTCTCGAAATATTTGTAGCCCCCTGATTTCTTGCAGGGAAGATGCTGCTGCTCTGTCTCTGCAGGGATGCCATGTTTTGGGTTATGGTGGGAGAGGGCCAATATTAATAACACCATGGGCAGGGACCAGGAATGCCTCATGCAAACCCTTTCTTAAGGGGCAGTCACCCTCATGAGCAGACAAATCCCAAAGCCATCCTAGAGAGGGCTGGGTTCAGGAGTGGAAGGTTCTGCCCTGCCTTTGGTTTGAGCTGGAGCATCCCAGGAGCAGCAAGACTCTGTGTAGATGTCCCTGCCCTGGGCACCTGGGGCAGAGCCTCATGTCAGTGTCCTTGGCAAGGGGAACCTTTTGCTGGTCAGGCTATTCCCACTAAAGCCATGAAATGAGTGCAAATGAGATGGGATGGGATGGGAGGAAGAAAAGGTGGGATGGGTGAAAAGTGGCTGTGGAGCTGGTGAGGGTTCAGAGAGGGGGGCGAGATGTTCTTCTGCATCGCTCCTGCATTTCAATCAGGGTCATGAGAGGAGAGTTTGGCCCTCTTATTTATTTATTTTTTTAGCTTAAGCCTCTGAAGAGAGTGCTGCAGAGATTCCCAGGGGGTATTGGTTGGCAGAGGTCCCATGATACCCTCAAAAATATCCCCCCAAACAGAAATAACTCAGTAAAACAAAGCAATGGATTGTTCAGCCAACTAAAATTACCAGCATGTCAAATAAAATATGTACAGCATTAAAATAAAATTTGCATTGCAATAATGCTTTATTAAGCACATTAGGAGATTAAAAGAATCAACCCATTTGTTCCCATTCATGTTGCGTCAGGATTTGCATTTCTTTTTTCCCCACCTCCAGCTTGCCCCTCTCCCCTTGCTTGTTTGGCGAGTGATTTTCTCAACGAACCTCGCAAAGCTCTGCCCCAAAGAAGGTGTGTGTGGATATGCCGAGGGGTTTTTAAATCAAAGCACTTGACTTGGTGCTGTTTGTCTGCATGAGTGTGCAGCAGAGGAGGGGTGGGATGGAGAAGAAAAGGTTTGTCTGCTTCCATTGCAGCTAAAATGGTTAATTAAGACAATAGAGGCTCTATAACAATCGCGGCCGGGGCTGTGAATGCTTGTCTAGACTCTATAGTTCAGCTGCAACTTCTCTGTCGGAATTTTAACTTGGCCCGGCTCATTTCCCCTCCCCTCTTTCCCCGCCTCTCAGCTCATGTCCATAAGTTCTCTTTTCTCTTTTGTTTGTTTTTTTTTGTCCTTAATCAATCTTTTGAGAGATCGGGGCCGGATTGACAGCCCTGCCTGTCTGAGGGTTTGTGTTTGCCACGGCGCTGCCTTCCCAGCACCAGGACGGGAGCAGGCATTGTTAGCGGAGAGCTCCGTGCCCGGGGCTGGGACGGGACAGGGGCTGAGCCCGGCTCCTGGGGCTCACTGGAGGGGCATCTTGGCATGGAGAGGCTTTATCTTCATTGCTGCAAGCTTTGGAAAGGGCTGGGGAGGATGTGGAGAGGCAGCGGTGCTCTGTGTTCCAGGGTCCTGACATGGAGGATGCTCCAGGGGCTGCATTTCTCCAGCTCTTGCAGCCCAGGTTCCTCTGATCCTTCCCTGGGGCAGGTGGGTGAGGCTGGCTGCAGCCAAGAACTGCCACTGGTTCTGCTGGGCAAGGTGTCCCCTGCCAACAAAATCACCCAGCTGTGCTTCACCTCGAGTGGGTGTTGGATTTGTGAACATTGCAGGGAGCTGCTTTGGCCCCAGTAAACATCAGCTGTGCCCAGTCAGGGTCACAGCTTCCCCTTGGGCTGTTAAACCAGCTCTGAGAGACCCCCAGGCTTTGAGGAGGAGCAATGTGAGGAGAGAGAGGTGAGGAGAGACCTCAAGTGACACCCAGATTTTCTACTTCCAACTTTTTTAACCTGGCTCTTGGGAATTCCATCCAAATTATCCTTAAAGCACCAAATAAAGGGCATGCCAGGACTTCAGCTTCTAGCAGAGGGATCTGGTAAAATGTTTGGACTCCACAAACCTGAGATCAGCCTAAACCTTGGTCCCCAGAGGAGGAGAGGGGTGGCTGTTAGCTGGAGCAGTTCCCCCAAAGGCCAGGGATGTTCCCCAGAGGTGAGGTGTGGGCACTGCTGTCCCCCAGCCGTGCCACATCAGGGCTTCTCTGTTTTGCCACACATGGGGCCTCAAACCTCCCTTTCTCTTCCACGGGGAGAGGCTCCTGTGGGGCTGGAGAAGGCTGCCTGGTGTCTAGGTGGCTTTAAAGGCAGCCTGAAGTGGCTGCACTCAGATAATGGCATGCACAGCGGGAGGGAACCTCTCTGGAGGAGGACGCGGGGATGCAGCCACACGCTTGAAATATGGACGAGATTATTCCAACTGCATACATGCAAATGAGGCCCGTCTGCAGACAGGAGAGACAAAAGGTCATTAGCTTCCCATGTAGAACCCTTCGTGCAGGGCCTAATTTACTGTCTTCCTCACCCTTTTCTACAGATCTTGCATTTTTAGACTTAAAATTGTGATATTTTGGCAGGTTTGATGGGTGTTGAGCAACTCGGGGTTTATTAGATATTGTAGTGCGTGCACCGAGTGGGAGGGACATGCAGGAGTTCAGCTTTTCCTCAAAAGCAGATGTTTGAGGCTGGTTACATGCTGCAGATTGGCTTAGGAATTGAGGTGCACTTCAAGGACTCCTGGAAGATGAGATTCCCCAGGTTTTCCCCAAAAAAGCACAAATGTCTTCCTGCCCATAAGCTTGCCTTTAGCTCTTGTGGAATTTCTGATCCCCCAGATGTTTGATTTTTTAGGTGGAGTTGGTGGAGGAGGATTGTGTGGCCATTCCTGTGGTGGCTGCTGGATGTGGAAGAGCTGAGAGCATCCTTGGGGCACCAGCTGTGCCCACAGCACCCATCTCTCCCCTGGCTGAGTGGCACTGGCTTTGTGTTTGCCACTGCAACAGCCAAACCCAGAACATCTGTGTGCTCCCGAGATCCTGCCCTGGGCTGGCCAGAGGTTGATGCTCTCGCTGCCTTTCTCTGCAATCTGGGAGGAGTCCGATATCTCAGAGGTTCCTTTGCAAACCCCTCCAGGTGCTGATGGGACGTTTAGGTGAATCCAGCCCAGTCTGTTCCATCAATGCTCGCACACGGAGCTTCCCTCGACGCTTTGGAGCCGCTGGCTGAGTTTTGAGCACTGAAGTAATGAGGAAGACTGGCAGGATTTAAACATTTCATTTTGCCCGCTCTGCTCAGCGTGGCCGGTGCTGCGGGCAGGTGACAGCAGCGGGAGAGGTTGGGGTGAGGAGGGGATGGGGAAGGGCAGGGTGGGGGTTCCGTGGTGGGGTTTAGGTGGCAGAGGGGTGAAGGTGCCGTGGCTGTGGGATCCCCGGGGCCCTGCGGGATTGCGGGTGCCGATCCCTCGGCCGCCAGGAGAGCGGCTGCCGCCAGCCCTGCCTCCCCCAGCCCGGGATTGAGAGTTTATTCACGCACTAATCAAAGTGACATGATGGTCGTGGCAGACTAAAGCCATTCACTCCCCGAGCTGGCGAGGTCGGGAGGTCGCCCAAGTTCACAAGAATGGGGCTTTTGTGATGCAGATCGGCAGAGAGCGGCCAGACGAGCGTGGCAGGGTCCCCCCACGGTGACGGTGAGCGGGGCCGATGTGCCGGCACGGACCCGAGTGGGGGTCCCGTGTCCCCCGGGGCAGCTCGGGAGGGACCCCGGGCTCTGCCCTGCCAGGCCCGGTCACGGTGCGGGTGCTGCGGGTCTGGGCTCTGCAGCACGAGGGAGGAGAGCTTGAGGAACCATTTGGGGCACGAGTGTCCCGGCCCTTGGGCAGCCACCCAGCACCCCTGCCCAGGGTGTGTCTGCAGTCTTTGAGTCTCCCCTCGCACGCTGCTGTGCCCGTGTCAGCTCAGTCCCAGCGGTTCCTGCAGCCCCGGGATGTGCCTGGGTGATTCTCCTTCCACCCCAAGCCCCCCAGCGTGTCCGTGGGATCAGCTGAGCTGCTGGAGCTGAGAAACCCCGAGCTGTGCTCCAAGGCTGGAGCTGCTGCTTGTGGCAGGGGAAGGGGAGATGCTGCTGGGCAGGAGGATGGAGGTCTCATTCCTGAGATGAGAATCTGCCTTCCTGCAGCGGCCTTTGAGCATCCCCTCCATCCACACCCTCCTCTCCCTCTGCCTCATGCACCGCCTGTGCAGGGCCATTTGGTAGCTTTACAGATGTGACGACAATTTTGCACCTCTAAAGCTAAGCAAACCCCCAACCCAATTTTTATAATTGGCTCTTGACCAAAATGAGAGTTTCTTTGAGGGTGTTTCAAACAAAACGCGCTGATGGAAGGGGCACCCTGAGCCACAAAAGGGCTTGGCTTTGATCCTTTCTGCTTTTATTGTCAGTGGAGGTAAAATAAATGGTTTAAAAATTAAATTGGTGCAAGGGTTTTTTTTAAATTTAAGCAATGCTTTCACGGCAGATTTGAGGCAGCGACTGTGCTCAGGCACCTCTGTGGGCACTGGCATAAGCAATGAGGAGTGAGGTCAGTTTAGGGTTGAGGACTGCTCTGGCTAAAAACAAAGGCTAATCAATTTGAGCAAAACTGATTCCTTTTTCTTGGAATGGAAAGCCTTGGGAGGAATTATCCAACAAAATTAAATCCTCGGGGTGGGGGGTGGGGATGGAATGGGACATGACGACACTGGAGGAGAATTTGTTAAAAAACACGAGCAAACTCTGCAAGAAACAGAGAGGTTTTCCCTTTCTGGAAGTGAAAGCTCAGGTTATAACCCCAAAGTGCTGAGTTTGGACTAACACAGTTGGACTTCCGACTTGTTGGTGTGAACGTGGAATGTCCTGGGGCTCACTGGGTCTTTGCTGTGGTGGAACGAGGGCTGGGTTGTGCAGGACAGGCTGAAGGTCTCTGCTGGCCTCCCTGATAGAGAGATACGGGCAGTGGCAGGGCATGAAATCTGCTTGAATTGGTGACTCCCAGCTCGCGCCGGCCGATGTGCCTGAAATGACTAAATTACCTCTGCCCTGCCCCGAGCTTCCCCTGGGCTGGGGAGGGTGGGCAGAGCTGCTCTGCACAGCTCAGAGAGGCTTTGGAGCCAGGGCCTTGCCTGTGTTGAGGGGGTGAGCTTGCTCAGCAGTTGGGGAAAATCAAGTTTATTCCTCTTCAAATCGTGCCTCACATATCATTTCATCTATATTTGAGGTGTGTTCCGTGGCATTTTTGCTGCTGTTCAAGCTGGAAAGTTCTTGTTCAGCCTGGTTCTGTAAGGACAAGGATGTGTGTGCCCAAATGTGTCTCTGCCTCCCAAAAACCCCTGTCGGGACCCACTGGCTGCAACTCCATCTCTATCCCATGGCAGAATGCAGCACTGGGGAGGAACGATGGAGAAGAGCAGGCTGGAGGAACAGGGTGGGATTTACTCCCACATTTTCCTCATATCTGCTTTTAAAGATGATTCCAAGGAGACTTTTGGTGCCTCCTTGGTGTTGTTTGGGGAGCTGGAGCACAAGGAGGCCGGATGGTGAGAGCTGGTGGGGTGAAGCAATCCTTCCCAGGGCTGGGCCATGCCTGGGGAGGGGGGACACAACCGCAAATACAAAATGAACCGGAGAGGGACCATCTCCTGGGACAGAGAAAGCAAAGGCAGAGGCACAAAGGGGTGGGCTTTCTTCTCTTTTTTCCCCCGGTGGAATACAATGTGATGAATTCAGCGCGAGGGCCAGCGCCACCCTTTAATATACTTTCAGCTGAACGGGGGTTTCTATGGCAGCCGGGAGAAACAGGCGAGCCCTGAAAAGCTGTTTGTGCAGAGCTGTGCCAATGGCATTTGTGGTGAGGGGCACCGGTGCCAGACGGGTAACGCTGCGCAGCCACTCATCACGAGCTGACAGCCCCCGGTCCCCCACCGCCACCCCAACCTTTCTGGGCTTTTAATGCCCTCACACAAAAGGGGTGGCAGCTCCAGCCCGGGATGTGCCTGGGCATCGGCCCGGCACCGCTGCCTGCGCCATTGTGGAGGCAAAAAATCTGCCGGGGGAGCGGGAGGAGACACTACCCCCAGACAGGTGCTGGAGAGTGGGATGGAGAGGAGGAGCAGGGCACAGTGTCTGCCAGAGCTTGGCCATCCCTCCAGCTCCAGCTTGTTTTATTCCCTGTGGTTGGGAGCGTTCTTCAAAGCAGGAGCAGCGGAAGGGTCGGTGTAGATGTTTCTCCAGTTACGTGGCTCCTCCTGGCCCTGCCTGCTACTGAGTGAACTCAGAGTGGTCCACAGGAAGGACCAAGCAGCTCCTTGTCCCCTCTGCTTTCCCCTGGCAGGAGCTGAGGAGGTGCTGATGGTGGAGCTGTGGGTGGAAGGGAGGGCGAGCCCCAGCCTGGGCACAGCTCCTGCTCACCCATCTCAGCACAATTCTGCCGTCGATCTCCAACATCTCGTGGCATCTTCCTTCAATGGAGTAGCTGGGTTAGGGTCAGCCCTGCTCAGCTGCTGCCTCTCCAGCAGCTGCAGGTTGAGTTGCTGCTCACCCTCATCCAGGAGCACTTTGCTTTTCTCCAAAGCTTTTGGGGTGAGCCCTGGGCTGGCTTTGCTGGGTGATTCAGGGTGGTCCCACTGAAGGGAGGGGGTTTGGTGCAGCCCCCACACGCTTCACCTGGTGCTGCAAGAGCTTCCAGATGGACCCTTCCCCCATCCCCGGGGACCTTCTTATGCTCGTCCTCACCAAAAGCTCCCTCTCCCCCACCAAAAAATGTTCTCCAACTTGCTCCTTTCCCGTGGGCATTTCCATCCCTAATCTTTTGTTGTTGTTGAGAAAACATTTTGAATGAGATTTTTCCTGAGCGGGGTTCCTATAGATTCAGGGCTGATCTCATTAAGACAGCCGGAAGGGGAAGAGGATGTTTTAAATTCATTGGCAATACGAGAAATTTTTCTTCCCTTCTCCTTCCCCCTTTCTTCCACTTCTGAGGAAGAACAAGAGATGAAACTTCAATGTTTTTCTCAGAGTGAAATTGCAAAGTAAATTACTTTAGACTCTATAATGTGAAATATTAAAATGAAAAGTGATTTTTTTTCAACAAGCTCAGTGTTCCTTCTTGAAAAGCCCAAAGCAAAATGTGTTGATCTCGTTTCAGTGCTTCTCCCCTCACAATTTCTCTTTCAAAACAAGCTCTTTGTAGGAACGGACTGTGTTTAGGCATGACATCTTGCTTTTGATGAATTGTCATTTTCCATCAGAAAAATGTCCAGCCAGCTCCACCCACTAAGCCTTTCCTTGGTGATATCTCCAACAGCTTCAGTTTGTGCACAACTGGAGAGGGGAGCTCGCCAGTCCCCTGGGAAGGGTTAAAGGATTGCTGCCATCTCTGCACCAGTCTGGAGCTGGGTCCCCCAGTCGACACCAGCAAAAGCCAAGATAGTGCTGGGGCCGTGCCTGGGTGCTGAGGTTTGGCCAGGTTTGGGGTGTGCAAACCCAGATATTTTTACCTCTGAGCTCCAGGATTTCTCTCACCGCTTCTCCATCCCGCTGGAGCAGCCTGGGACGCTCAGCTCGCCCCAGGGCTGCAGGATGTGACTCTTCCCCCGTGCCTCTGTCAGGATTTGGGAAAGAATTGAGCAGCTCCAGGCTCAGGGAAGGTGATTCCTGAAGGGTTTTGTGCTCATTCTCTAATGGGCACTAAAAGAGCCACTCCCTGGTGTCCCCACTGTGGCCTGAGAGCCCAGCAGTGCTCCAGGGCTTGGGGTGAAATGGATGGGATGAGGCTGCACCCATTTCCTGCCTGTCCGGGCACCTTTGAGCACCTAAGGAGTGCACAGAAGGCTCATTTTCTGCCCCAGCAGGAGATGGCCTGGTGAGGTGTGTCCTCTCCCAGGCCTCTGAAAGAACCCAAACCAAAACTGTGCATGGAGGAGGTAAAAGCTGGGAATAAATTACCTCCAGAAAGCAAGCAGCAGCTCTCAGGAGGAAGGCCCAGCACTATTTCAGTGTTTCTTGCCAATTACTTGACTCAGTGCAGACACTGTTATTTTTTAAATGCATAATTGTCCAGTTTTTCTCCCGAAAAATCAGGTGGGAAACAGATGGGGATGCGCTTTCTATGCCCCAATATCTGAGCTGACAACAAAAGGTTTATTAAAAAAGCGGGGAGCAGAGCAGCAGTGGTGGCTCTGTCCCATCGAGGAAGGTGATGCACGGTGAATTCCTGCAGCCCTGCCTGCTCTGGGCTCCCCCAGCCCCAGTTCCCACTCCGGGCTCCGGGGAGCATCAGCCAGGGCTGGAGGTGGCTCCGGGAGCCTCTACTGGCACCGGCCCTGGAACTGCAGCACAGCCCCGCATCTTCACCCAGAGGAGCCTCGGAAATGAGGGGAAACCTCCAATGCCAGGAGAAAAGAAGCCCAAATTGCAGGCGGGTGTGGCAGGGGGCGATGAGCAGACGCGGTGTCCTGGGGCAGGATGGGCAGAGATGCTCTCGGTGGAGTGACCAGATCCTGCCCTTGCCAGGTCAGCTCTGCTCTCAGCAGCTCCTGCACCGCAGAAGGGCTCTGCCAGAGAATTTAAGGGTTAAAATCATCACTATTTTAGTGCTTAAAACGTTGGTGAAGTTTAAAGCAGGATTTGCTTGCAGGGCGCAGGGTCTGGCTGGGCAGTGGGGCCAGTCCGGGCCGGGGGCTGCAGCTCCTGTGTCCCCCCGGCCCCGAGCTCCAGAAGAGCAGAGACCCCCCCGAACCCCCCGAGCTGCTCCTTCCTCACCCTCGGCAGGGCTCAGGAGCTCCAGAGGGTGGGCAGTGCCACGGGGCTCTGACCTGGCTGAGGGACTGGCAGTAAGGACTCAAATAACTCCACATTTTTAATGCTTGGAGTGATTTAAAAGGTCTTTTCCAACCTGAATTATTTGATTAAAATATAATTATTTCCCTTGTTCTGGCTACATTAGTGAGAAGGGAGGACTCTGCTGCACAGAGAGCAGCTACAGCTGTGGGAGGGCTGGTTTGGGAATGTTGTTGGAATTGCTGAAATAACTTATTCCTAGTGAGGCAATAGATCCCTGCCTTCACCTGCAAAAAAAATCAGGAAAAAAGTGGCATGGAGGAGAAAGGGGGATGTCAGTTAAATTTTTTTAATAGAACACAGGAATTCTGTTAAACTTTTGTCCAAAAAAAATCAATAGTTTCTTGTATTAAACTAGAAAAAAACTTCCTTGAGTAAACCAGATTTTTTTTTTTTTTTTTTTTGTCATGTAATATCCACACAGTACCAGTTAGCATTTGGCACAAATATAGCAAAAACAGCACCAAAAATAAAAAAGTTGAAAATATTTTGACCAGATCTAAATATAGCAAATTTCTGTGCAATTCCCTGTGCTCCCTAGGTAGGATAATAATAATAAAAAAATTTAATTTTTAGATATGATGAAGTATTAATAAATCTTTGAGTTAAGCATCAGAGAGTTCAGCTGGTGCTGAGGCTTAAAATTGTGGCACAGAGCAGCGATGCCGTGTCCTGATAGCCCTGGCTCCGTATCTGCAGCTTGTGCTGCTGCTGCCACGGCTCTGATATCGAGTGACCCCTCATAAATATCCTATTCCAGTGGAAATGAGCAAAAACATTTATTAAGGCAAAAATTACCCATCTCCCCTAAATGAAAACAAATCCCTTTCCAACTGTGTCGGCATTTTTAAAGGGAATATTTGTCAGCAGCTCAGCGTTGTATTAATGGAGGGGTGGGGGGGATGTGGCGATTCAGCTGTGAAGAGAGTGTTTATTTTCCATTTATTTTCTGGACATTAATGGCACTAAAAGGCAGGGCACTGCCGCCACTGGGCTGGGAGACAAAGGCTGGTTTGTGGTGGCAGGTACAGGAATAGGGACAGGAAAGGGATCCAGGGCTGGAACATCCCGGGCATGGCCCTGTAAGGAGCCGGGTACCTCCGGAGGTGAAATCCTAAATCCCACCCCGTGCTGTGCCTGTGGATCAGCTCAGGCGACAGACAGACACGTATAAATAGATTTGGGCTCCTCTTTTTTTAGGCTGTTTGTGTGGGGGGCTGTCGCATCCTGCGCCTGCTCCTCTCTCTGAAACCTGTTCTGGGCGAGCGCTTTGTTAATTGGAACAATCTTATTTAAAGGAAGATGAATTAAAAAAAAATAAAAAAAAATCAGCAGCCAGCTGCCCCCATCGACTCCCCCAGTAATTGTCATCGCTTCGGCACTGCCTGGCAGCTGCTGCCCTCTTTTCTCCGTGCTGCGTGCCAGGGCGCTGCCTTTCTGCTGGCACTGGGAAACGCTGGTGGCTTTAGTGGGATGAGAATGGTTCCACTGGGGCTTCAGGGAGGTGCCTGTGCCTGATTCCCCTCCACCAGGCTTTCGGGGTTTTCCAGGGGTCGATAGTGAAAGCTGCCCCGTTGTTTGGAGGGGATCTAGGGGGATCCTGCTCAGGGTCACGGAGGGAAGGTGGATCCAGGGATGCTCCCAGCCCACGAGGCTGCCTTGGCTCAGGGCTGTCCTCAAGGAGTGACCCCCGTCCTTGCCTGGTGCTGGCAGAGCTGAGGGACGAGGGATGTGCGTGGGCCCTGGGATTTGGGGGTCACCACACAATTCTCCCTCCCACCCAGTGACCCTCCACGTGCCCTTTGCTCTGCAGAGCGCTGGGACCTTCAGGAATTCCCACCCAGTGTGGCCCAGCCCATGGGCAGGGGGCCTCTGAACCAGCTATGGGGCAGGTCAGTGGGGTGAGCAGGGAGAAAGAGGCTCCTCCAAGCCTCCTGCCCGTGTGTCTCGTGTTTCCTGAGGATCTGGGGTCGGGGCTGTTGCACTGTCCCCTCTCTTCATCACCCTGCCTGTTTGCAGAAGTTCAATGGGATCGGTGATCTTTAGACCTTGTGTGCTAAATGCCATCACTGCTGCTGGAGCAGGAGCGCTACAGGGACGGGGAAAGCCTCTGGAGAATGTTAAACTGATCCATTTAAGCACCACCCTTGTCAAAACTGCATTTGGTGTAAATGATCGTTTTGGCTTTATCCATTCCCCAGACGAGGTTTTGGTGCTGCCTCCTGCAGAGCTGGAGAAATCAGAACCTCGGTGTTCATGGACACCAAGGCACAGCCAGGGCAGGGCAGTTATTCCAAATGCCTCATCACTTCATGTCTCTGCCTCTAAAAACTGCTGGTTTTGTTCACATCACCTGCAAAGAGGGAAGGATCAGGCCTGGGCTGTTCCTACAGCTGAAGGTGGTGCCAGAGAGAAAGGTTGAATCAAAGTTATCAGGGTTAGAAAGAAATTAAAATCCCTGTTATCTCAAATTGTTTATATATGGTTAAAGGACATGTATGTGTGACTTCATCCTCTTCCAAATAAGAACGGATTTTTATTTCCTTTCTAAGGAGGAATTAGGAAAAGAAGGGGTCCAGTGCACAGAAAATGAGGAACAGTCCAAGAACAATGCCATGGGGGTGGGTGGCAGTGTGGTTTCACAGGGAATAAACCTTATGCTGAGATTTTCCTCTCTGGAGTCACACTCACTGTCACGAGGGGCTGTGCAGAGCCTGGCAGCCTCCTCCCAAACCGCTGTCTCACACCAGGTGAAACATTTTCCTTGGGATGCAGCACTTGCAGAGAGGGAAAAGAGGGTTTAGGCTGAGGCAGGGACTGTGTGTGCTTGAGTCTGGGCTTTTCAAAGAATTATTTTTAGGGGAAAATGTGGGGCTGGCTTTGGGAGGCACTGGTAACTCCTCAGCTGGGCTCTGCTAAGAGCAGTGCTTGGCTTTGAAAGTCACTTCTGGGGTTTTTTCAGCTTAAAAAAAGTTTAAACTTTCTGAAGGAAACGTTAAACTCCATATTTAAATTCCTAGAAATTTTGGAGATGTTGCATTTTCAGTGCTTCCCTAAATAACACTTGCTGATTTTTCAGGTTTTTTTACTTCAAAAGCAAATATTCAGCTTAATTTATATGGGATCGAATAGTTCTCTGTAGTAAACCAGCCCTGCTGGGAGGGTGCTCTCCCCATCCCAGAGCTGGGAAATCCCTGGCATTGCAGGACCCGGAATATTTCATTTATTTTTTTCCCCCTCTCTAAAATCCGTTCATTGGTGACAGTAGAAGATGGGTTTTTACTGAAGCAGGGAGCGGGAAGAGAGGGCAAAGACCACGGGCTGGAAAAAGCCCCGGAGCTGAGGATGCCGAAGGAACCGTGGGCAGTGCAGGGGCACCTCCTGTCTCTGCTGGGGAGAGAATTCTGCTGCAAAACTTCTGCTTCTGCTGTTTCTCTTGAGAGTGAAAACAGGACGGTCCTGGGGAAGCAGCAGCCAAAAAACCCCAGCAATTTATATATTTATGGAGGCATTTTCTACCCTAGAACACGCAGATTTTTGGTTAAAGGTGAAAAATTGTTCACTCGAGGCCAGTGGAACATGACTTTACTGCGTTGTCCAGCCCAGGAGGAACAACCCTCAGCCTTGCTTCAGTGATGAAACAATTTTCCATCAAATTTAGTAATTATTTATATGATATAAAACGACCTAATTGATGCCATGTTTGCAGTAAGTCTAAGCAAATAGTGACTGAATATACCAACAAGGAAAACGGACAGATTTGAAGTTTTTTTGTGAAAATAAAATAAAAACAATCTAGATGCAGCAGAGTGTTTTTTAACGGAACTGTGCTGTTAAAAAATAGTAGTAGTAATAATAATAATAATAGTAATAATAGTAATAATAGTAATGGCAACAGTAGTAATAATAATAATAATAATAATAATAATAATAATAATAATAATAGATATAATAATAATAGTACACCTCAGATTTAATCCCTATGATTATAAATATAGGGACCTGTGTTTATGTATGTTAAAAAAATAAGACAAAAATTAAAATCAATGAGATTTATATTAGAGGATCAAATGGAAAGCTTAAACTCCACAAATCATGTACAATTTCCCAGGATTTCCAGCTGTAACCTGACAAACTGATGGTTCACAAGAGGAATGCATTTTATTTGAATGTTTTATTTTTAGACTCGGAGTTTTTGGGGGCTGCAGCTGGGGCTGAGCCCGGTGTGTGATGGAAGGAGCCGGGGCAGGAGGGAGCTGCGGGCACCGCTCCGGCTCCCGCGGACTCAGCTCGGGGGGAGCTGCAGCTTCTGGGACCCTTCCCTGCTCTGTTTCATCGGCTGAAATCCCCGTGTTTCTGGGCTTTATTTAAAAAAAGAGCGAGAGAGAGGGAGAGAAAGCCCCGTTTTCCATCTCCCAGCCCTTCAAATCTCTGGTTTTTTTTGTTCCGTGGTGTTTTTTTCTTGCCGTTCCCCCGCATTTCTTTCCCCAGAAGCGATGGGGAGGCAGCGTGGGGGGACCTGGGGGATGCGGGGCCCCGACGGGACCCTCTCCTCGCAGGGATTTCTCGGAGAGTTGCTGCAAACCAGCCCCGTCCTCGGCTTTGCTCAGTCCAAGCCAAACAAATAAAAAACCACCCTCCGTTCTCGCTGTGGATATTTGCAATTTATTTACGATTAGCCCCAAATTTACCAGAGACGACAGGCTGAAAGTGGGGGGGGGACGGGGGGGAGGGAAGCAATTAAATTAATTTGTAATCTTGCATTTCATTAGAAAATGCAAGAATAATGATCGCGTCCAGCAGTCAGGGGGAAAAATCATAAATGGAGATTTCCCCCTCCCAAATCAGATTATAAAATAAGCTTTTTTAAATTAAATTACTTGATACGCAGTTGATCAGAGTAACCCCAGACTATGAGCGAGGCAAACACAACAAATAGAAATAACAAAGGACACGAAAGTTGTGTGCTCTTCCCTCTTTCGGTGCAACCTCCGGAGCTGCTGGGAGGGTCCCGAAGGGGAGCAGAGCCCGGAATGAGGGGGATGAGCCGGGAATGGGGTGCGGGGCTGCAGCCGCCTCTCAACAGGGCAAATAATTCATTTACAAACAGGGTTTTGACGGCAGCGAAAAAATCCGAGTTGAACTGGCAGGAGCTGAGTTGTTTTATCCCGAGTTAAACCCAAAATCCGCAGAAAAGGGAAATTTTGGGGGGGAGCAGCGCTGGAGCTCGGGCTCAGAGCGCGGAGCCCGATCAGCCCGGCCGAGCCGCAGTCTCTCCTTTTAAAATATTCATTGGCACTACTTTTCATTCTCGCTCTCTCTCTCTTTATTTGTTGCTTTTTTTTTTTTTTTTTAATTTTTTTAACAATTTATTTCGCACGGAGGAACCTCCCTGCACCGTCCCGAGTGGGATTCGCTCCCCCGCTGCCCCCTCCCGGGTGGGGGCGTGGGAAAGTTCCCAAAACCCCCCAATTCTCCCCAATCCTTCCCAGCCTAACTTCAGCTTCGTTTTCTGCCTTTTCTCCTCTCAATTTTCCATCCCGTCAAATAGACAAGAAAAACCCCAAAACTCTTTCAATTGATCCAATCCGTATTTTAATTTTTTTCCTTTAAAAATCGTTGAAGAGGAATTGTCTCCCCTAAACCGCAAGAGGAGAAGTTTGGGGGAATCTCGTGTGTTTCTGTGCCTGCTCCCAGCTCTGTGCCGGAGGAAGTGTGAAATCTCTCCTGCCACACGCTCAGACAAAGCCGTCTTGTTACCCGGGATTTGTCGGGTCAAGCAGGATCCCGTTTTAAGCCAGTTACTAAATGTAATTCTCCCACTTTGCCTCTTAATTTAGCAAACGAAAAGAAAACCCAACTTTTTGCAGGGAGCATAAATGGCAGTGATCATTTGCCCCCAAAAGTTAAAAAAAAAAATAGTGATTTTAGCCACTTTATTATTCCTGTCACTAGTGTTTGTTCATTTATAGAATGAACAGCATTCCAGAAATGTTTGAATGCACTAAAATTTCCGCATTTAATTAGAAATTATTTTGATAGAATACCGTATTTGAAATGACAATTTTAAATATCCACATTTAAAACATTTCTTAACAAGGCTTTTACAGGGTCCCGAGCTGGTGGGAACCAATTTAGCTCCTTTGTGTAGCATCATCCCAGGGTATTACCTATTATTCTTAGGAATTTGGATTGATTCTTTATTGTGAACTAAACATTTTCTCCGTGGTCCCGTTTTTTCTCTTGGAAAAAAAAAAGTGAAAAAAAAATGTAAAAAAATAAAATAAAATAAATGACCCCCTAAATGAAAAAGTGTCAAAGTAGAAGTTGGTGTTTTGGAACTTATTCCATGCATATACAGAAACAGGGGCTCTCAGGTGTGTGGTTGAACAGAAGTTTTTAAACTTTTTAAACTCAAAACCAGTTTTACTTGCAAAATCTATCCTTGAGTCTGTCTGTTGAAAAACATTAATCCGTTCTGAAGCTGGTTGATATTTTCATTTCTGTAATTGAAGCAAAAGAAAAAAGGTGTGGGGAGTTTTTACTTTTTAAAGACAAATAGTGTCTTCTACTGTCCCTGCTCAGCAGTACCCAGCACAGCCACTCCAGCAGTGTAAGTCTCAAATACTTTTGTCAAGGGGGAAAAAAAAAAAATTAAAAAAGGAAAATTGAAAAAAGTTTTGAGAAATTTTCTTTGAAAAATACAAGTATTCCCAGGGATTCAGCCGGGTCCTTGCTCCAGGTGCAAGCTGCCTAGGACAAGAAAAATCAATGTATTTACCAGCCAGCCTGGAGACCTTTGGAAGGGACAGATAACTTTGGAGGGGATGGTGCCCACGGCACTGGGCTGGAGGAGCTCGGGGAGCTCGGCTGCCTTCGCATCCAGAGGCATTTGAACCATATTTCAGACCACTCACCCGATGCTTTGCAGTTTATTGTATTTTACCCTGTGGAGGAGCTGTAAAAGCTCCAGCACGGGCAAAGGAAGGTGCCCTGTGCTGTCTCTGGGTGTGTGTTTCACCTGGCACAGTGGGCTCCCTCTGTCCCTGGCACCGCTGAGGACAGGCTTCCAAATCTCCCTGGCTAAGTGTAAGCGTCCCTGCTCTGCACATCAGCGAAGCTGAAACATTCTTAATGCATTTATTTCTTTTTTTTAACGTGGAAGGAGAAGGTGTCCTTAAAAGCCACCCTGCTCCCCCCTGCCCGCCTGGATCCCCCACCCTTGCGCGTGGTACCGGCGCCCAGTATTGTGCAGGGCTCTCCAGCCCCGCTCGGCCTTTTGTCAGCCCCCTTTTCTGTGTCAATCAGATGCCTTTTGTCAGGTCCCAGACATGTTGTGTCCACACGCACACAAATATCCCCGCGCAGAGCGTGGGGAACGGGGAGCACATTCCGAACATGCGCCGCGGCCTCCCGAGCCCGGGCACACGCACCGCAAATATTCCTGTTGCAATTCCAGAAAAAATTCCTGCCCTGCCGAGGGGCTGGGGCTGAGCCTCGGGGTGGCTGCAGTGGGAAATGTGGGCACCTATTCCCCAGGGTGTCCGTGTGTCTTTGGGTGCTGTGTGTCCTGAAGAATGGACCTGGGGGCTGCTGGCACTTCTCTCCCTCACTATGAACTTCCCTCCCCTGTTGCTTTTATCCATCCTTTGAGCTGCTTTTTTCCAGTTTTACACCCATGTCTCTCAGGAACAGCTGATGTTTGATTGGGTCCTCAAGTCATCCCTAGAAAATGTCTGTTTTACTGTTCTGTGTGTCGTTTTGGTGAGATCTGGTGCAATTAGTGCCACATAAGCACAGCTCGGGTTTGGGGCAGGGGGGACCCTTGACCATCCCCATCTCTTCTCCCCAATCCCGGGCTCCTGCCCATCCTCGGCTGCCCCGAGCCCGGGGGGTGTTTGCTGCAGCTCAGAGGGCACCTTTGGGCTAAACCCCCCTGCTTCGGGCACTGGCAGCGCAGGGCTGGGGAGCCACACTGAGGGGTGGGATGGGGCCACTTTCCACCTGTTCCTGACGGATTCGCAGCAGAAATAAAACCTGTGCCCCTCCCCAGAGCGCTGCCATGGCCCCAGCGCAGAGCAGGCCCGGCCAGGTCACCGCGTATCCCCGAAAACCGCGACCTCGGCGGCACCCGCGGTTACACGGGCCTGGAAGGGACAGCGAGGGATGGAGGAAAGCAGGAGCACCTCCTGAGAGGGATGGAGGGAAGCAGGAGCACCCCCTGAGAGGGATGGAGGAAAGCAGGAGCACCCCCTGAGAGGGATGGAGGAAAGCAGGAGCACCCTCAGAGAGGGATGGAGGGAAGCAGGAGCACCCTCAGTGAGGAGCGGAGGGAAGCAGGAGCACCCTCAGAGAGGGATGGAGGGAAGCAGGAGCACCCTCATCGAGGGATGGAGGGAAGCAGGAGCACCCTCAGTGAGGGATGGAGGGAAGCAGGAGCACCCCCTGAGAGGGATGGAGGAAAGCAGGAGCACCCCCTGAGAGGGATGGGAGGGAAGCAGGAGCACCCCCTGAGAGGGATGGAGGGAAGCAGGAGCACCCTCAGAGAGGGATGGAGGGAAGCAGGAGCACCCTCAGAGAGGGATGGAGGGAAGCAGGAGCACCCTCAGTGAGGGACGGAGGTAGGCAGGAGCACCCCCTGAGAGGAACGGAGGGAAGCAGGAGCACCCCCTGAGAGGGATGGAGGGAAGCAGGAGCACCCTCAGCGAGGGATGGAGGGAAGCAGGAGCACCCTCATCGAGGGATGGAGGGAAGCAGGAGCACCCCCTGAGAGGGATGGGAGGGAAAGCAGGAGCACCCTCAGCGAGGGATGGAGGGAAGCAGGAGCACCCTCAGCGAGGGATGGAGGGAAGAAGGAGCACCCTCAGCGAGGGATGGAGGGAAGCAGGAGCACCCTCAGCGAGGGATGGGAGGGAAGCAGGAGCACCCTCAGCGAGGGATGGAGGGAAAGCAGGAGCACCCCCAGCGAGGGATGGAGGGAAGCAGGAGCACCCTCAGCGAGGGATGGGAGGGAAGCAGGAGCACCCTCAGCGAGGGATGGAGGGAAAGAAGGAGCACCCCCGTCTGTGGCCCCCAAGTGTGGAAAATCCACCACGGTGGCCGCCGTCCCTGGGCATCAACAAAATGGCGCCGGGGGCTCCCAAATGGCGGCGCGGGGAAGGGGCCGGCGCGGTGCCAGGGCCGCTCTGAGGGCACAATGACTGGCACATAACGGCCCTGGCCACGGCCGCCCCTCGCCATGGCCGTGCCAGCTGTACCCCCCTCCCTCTGCCTTGGCACGGGCAGGCAGCCCCGCCATGGCCGCCTCTGAGGAGGATTAAGGCCGCAGTTGTGTCTCCCTCTTTCTTTCCCCCTCAGTGGCTGAGAACAGGAAACGTGAACCTATCTGAGACTAATTGACTTGCAAATTAATCGTTTGTCCCTGTGCCTGATAATTAGTGCTAACGATTTTTACACCCCCCCCCCCCTTTGCTCTCTCCTCCTCCTCTTTATTTTAAAGGGGGCTGTTTTCCCTTTCTTTTCCTTCCCCCGCTCCTCTTTTTATCCACCCTCGCTCCGGCTCTTCCCCGAGGATCCCCAGCTGCCCCCGCCGTGGGGTGCGGCTGCTTCGGGGTGCAGGGGCTGGCAGGGCACCCTCAGCTGCTGCTTCGCTTCCCACGCCTCGGTGCCAAGCTCCACACCAAGGACAATGAGGGAGAAGGGCTCAGGGCTTTGGGAGGCTGCAGAGGGGCTGGGAAATGGGGGAGCGCTGCTCAGGGACGTGGCATCGCTTTGGAGGCGGTTGCAGCTGAACCCACGGTTCCGAATTTCCCAAATAGCCAGGAAACGGGTGTAAAAAAAGAAAAAAAAAAATTAAAAATCACTTCAAAAAGAAGCAAAGGTCTGGGGTTGTTTTCTCCAGCCTTCCCTCTTCCTCTGTTTTTTTTCCATGGATATATCTTGTTTTCACAAGTCAAAAAAGGTGTTTTTCCCGGGGGAAGGCAGCTAAATGAAAATATTTGAGGCTGGGGACTGGAATCACTGGTATTGTGGCTTTGTCCAAAAGTGTCACCTGAAGCAAGGGCGCTGCAGGGGATGGACAGTGCTGCAGCTGGCGCACGAAGTCAATGTGAGAGAAGGGGGGAAGTTGCTTTGTGGTCATTTTGTGTCCGAGGCCTCTCGGTGCAGCCCAATGGAGCTCACTTGTGCCAGAGCCTGGGAGCAGCTGAGGGCTGGTGGGAGAGGATGTGTTCACATCGCTGGTGATATGTCAACAGGAAAACACAATTTTCTTGAAATTGATGTATTTTACAGGAATACTTCCCTGTCAGCAGCAGAATAACCCTGCTAATTGTGATATTCCAATGCATTTATTGAGGATTGGTAACATAACATATCATAAAGTACCTTAATACTTTACTTTCAGTAAACTTCTGCTGTCTGTTGCATCTTCGGTGACACTGTACTGCACAAATAATCAAAAATTCTGTTTCAGTGCAATTCAAACCCAAACACTTTGTTGCTCCTGTGTGGGAACTCTTGAGGAATTCCACTCAGCAATTTAAATTTTTTTTCTCCCCTGTTAGGAGGAAAAGATGCCATTTGAGGGAGATGTGTTAGGGAGGAGGGAGACCTTTTGTGATGCTGAGCTCCTCTTTCTTCCCTGTCTGGATGGGATTTGGATCCTCCCAGTGCCAGGCAGGTCGAGAGGTAAAAACAGCCCCCCTGTGCCGTGCTCAGGACCCTGACTGGTCCCAGACTGTGGCAGAGCCAGGGTTTTTCCAGCCTCCCCATTCCTGACCCTGAGTCAGGCTGCAGGAGAAACACCCGTGCCCAGCCAACCCCCAGGGATCCCCCAGCCTTCTCCAGAGTGAAGTTCCCACTGACCATCTCATCCCCCCAGCCATGAGGTGCTTCCTCCCCTGACACCCAACTGTTGATAATTAAAGGGATCCTTTTCTTTGCAGCTCTTCCCCCCACATGCTCCTGGTGCCTGACATTATTTGTCAGCCATAGCCCTGCTGAAATCCTTTTTTTGCTCCCCTCCCTACCCTGCTTTGTGTCCAGGGCTCTCTTCATCTCTGGTTGTGCAGCCCGTGCTGGTCCCCCTTCCTCGGAGCTGGAGTCCATAAACCCTGAGCCGCTGCCAGCCTCATGAACTCGCTCTGTTTGGTTTGTCCAGAGTTAATTGCACACAAACTCCAGCCTGTTGGCACACAGGGGCTCTTTGTTCCTGCAAGAATCACTTGCCCTCCAAGGTCACTGTGGCCAAGGCCTGCTGTCCCCGAGGGTCACCCTGCCGACATGCACTGTCAGTCTGATCCCTGCGCCTCGGCCAGGCTGGGACAGGACAGGTGGCTGCAGGGAGAATGCTGGAACGGGGAGCTGAGGCATTGGTGGAGCCTTTTGGGTCAAGCTCATTGAAGTAATGGGATGATTAGCAAGGATTGCTGAGCTTTATGGCTGGGGAGGAGGAGAGAGGGTGAAAGAGACGTTAGGGGTGGATTAACCCCTGTCAGACCTGTACAAGAGGTTTCCCAGATTAAACACAAGTTCAGTGGTCTGTAAATGTTCCCCTTTCACCGCTGCTTCCCCTGAGCAGCTCTGGAGTTAAAGTTCTGCAGCTCATGTTAGGGACCTGCTTGTGCTCTTGAGGCCCACATCCTTTAACTCCCCTGAATCAACATCCCCGTGTCCTTAGAGACTTGAGTGACAGATTAACCTGGATACTTGGTTCTGATTAGCTTTCCAAAGTGCACAGGAGCAACCAACAAACTTTTATTGCATTTATGGTCCCTTCAAGAGGTTTTGGGTGGTGTTCCCATCTGTACCGCACTGGCACTGTGGAGGCAGAGGCTGTGGAGGACGTGGCTGCCATGGTCTGGCATTCCAGGACAGCAGAAACCCTGAAATCCTGTGTGGGAGCGGGTGCTGCTCGGAGCCACAGGCACACAGGTCACCTTGGTCTCCTGACGGCTCAGCTTTGCAGGGGACAGAAGTGGCTGCTGCTGGGTGCAGGCAACATCACTGAGGGCATTGAGGGCTTAGTGCCCCCTTGGCAGGACTGTGGCCATTCTGAAAACCCTTTCTGACTCCCTTCCCAACCCAGGCATAACCTCTGTGCCTCTGCTTCCCTCTTCAGCATCCTTCAGGCTCCACCTGGATGAGGCCAAGGGACAAGTTACAACTGGTTTCAGAGGGAAATGGGGCTGGTGACTGGCAGCAGCAGTGGGAATGATGCCCTTCGATGCCCTGCAAAGTGGCAGAGGGCCCTGGGAGCTCATCAGCTCTGGAGGGGAAGTTCCCACTGACCATATCCTCGGGCAGGTGGGCAGTGGCCCAGAGGTGGGCAGCCCTGTGCAGACCCTCGGTGCTGGGCGGGCTGGCGAGACGCTGCCTCGAGGCGGTTTCCCAATCTTGCGCACCTGGTACTCTGTCAATGCAGCCACTTGGCTAAATGTGGGTCATTGTAGGAGGATGCAGCCACTCAAGCAAACAAGCCTCAATTGCCCACTGATTGGGGTGGCTGAGAGCACCATCACTGAAATTTCTGAGGGGGGAGGCATTAATAATCCCCATTCTGTCTCTGCAGCCCTTGCCCCCTTGTTATTTCCCTCTTTGTGTCTTAATTTGGCCCATTATTATTATTTTATAAAAGGGCCTTTTCTCCACCCCCTCCCTCTTGAAGACACTCCTTAGACCGATGGGAAAATGGCAAGGAATAATTATGAAAAACATCAGTGAAGAGAGGGCCATCTGAGAGGGATTAAAGGATTACAATTAAAACTCATTTTAGGGAGGTGATGTGACATTAGCGTTTTCATTCTTCCCCCCCACCCCCCTTCCCCAAACACCCTCCAGGATATCTGGGTCTAAGTTGATTAAATGACAAACTCCAGCTCAGAGGGAAACAACAACAAATTAAAAACTGAGTAAAATGAAAAACAACAACCCAAAAATGATTTACAAAATGAAGAGAAAATGAGGTCACAGAATTACTGGAAGTCTGGCGGCAGCTGGAAATGGGGTGGACAGAGCACCTGCCATTAATAGCAGGTTTCTGATGGTGGGAGCATCTCCCTGCTCCTGCTCCAGTGGCAGGTGAAGTTGTCTGAGGTCTCTCCTCCAGATACAACTGGAGTGTTGGGCTGTGGCAATGGTTGTTTTGGCAGGGCTGGTGCTCTGTGCTGATTTTGCCAGCTCTGTGCTCCACTGAGGCCACGCTGGGCTCTGCTTTGGGAGCAGGGTGCGGACATGGTGCCGGCCCTGCCCTCCCTCCAGCAGGGAGCAGATCCCAGCCTGGGAGGTGCCCCAGTGCCAAGGCAGTGTCCCTTCCTGGCGTGCTTCCATGGCCCATTTTCTCATCTCCTTTTGCAGCTCTTACTGATGGCTGGAGCCAGCCAGCCCCCGCCCCACGAGGCTTTGAGCAGCTCCGGCACCGTTCCCGGTGCTCACTCCGACCCTCCCTGAGCAGAGCGAAGCTGAGCCTGTGCTGCAAACACCTTCCCTCTCTCCTCCTTTTCCATGGGGATGCACAAAGGGTCCTGCTCGTTCTGCCTCCGTTGTGGAGAATCCTGATGGGGCTCCTGAGGGTGGGAGCTGTTTAGGCTGGCATTGAAATTCAGCGCTGTCGTAAATGAGGGGAGTTGGGAAAGGCAGCGTGCTTGGAGTGGGAGCTGCCGTGTCCAAATGGAAACACTCTGAGCTGGGGTTTTATTTGTTGTGGAAAGCAAATTCTGGGATGACTGCTGGCCATTTCAGTGAATGAATATGAAGCCTGGGATGGGGGACTTCCCTTTAGAAACCAAAAATATCTGTAAATCAAACTATTCAGATGATGTGGACACCTAAACCCATGCTGCCAGCCCTATTGGAAGGGGAAGATGCGGAGGCAGATGAATGACTCAGGCTCTGCAGTTCACAGTGCTTAGGAAGTTTTGGCTGCCCAAATCTGATCTGTAGGGCCCCAATGACCACAGTGGGACTGAGCCCACATCCTGCCCTGAAAGCACAGCTCTTACTGCTTAAACTCGGCCACAAAGCCTGCAAGTGTATGGGCCTGGGAACGCTTTCCCTCCAGCCTGTGCGTTTCAGCTGTGCAGCTTTGGGCTGCAGAGCAAGAGCAGAGCAGAGCTTCTCCTACATCCTCCTGTTTCTCCTGCCAAAGAGGTCGGGCTCAAACCCAGCCTCTTCGCTTTCGCCTCCATTCAGCAGCCTGGCATAACTGGGCATCTCATCACGTGGCCGCGCACGTGGGCGCGAGCGCTCGTCATGTGAGGTGCCATATCGTGTCTCATATTGGGAGGCCGGGAGAGCTGGAAAAGCTTAACGGAAGGGAAACTCCCCCTCCTCCCCCCAGATCCAGCCTATTTTCTTTCCTCTTCTTTTGTTTCTGATTTCCGGAACTATGCGGCAAAGCAAAGCGTGGGGAGAAGAAAGAGGCTGAAGAGAGCTGGCATCTGGCAGGGAAAAGAACAAAATAGCAGAGCAGGGCTTTCCTAGGCAGGAGCGGGGAAGGCGAGCAGCGACTGCTTGGGAACTGGGCAAGCCCCAGGAAAATTCAGGGTCTAAACATGGAGCTGGCCCCAGGCAAGTGTAAATGGGCACAGAGCTTGCTGGTAAAGGCAGCAGAGGGGTCAGCCCAGCAGCTCAAATTGTGTTCCGCTCATGGGCATCCTCCTCTCTGCTCCCTCCTTCACAGCATCTGTTCCTCGATGTCCCTCCTGCTCCATCCCCCTGAGCCTGTCCCAGCAGTGAATTCCCCAAGGCCATTGCCTGCACCTCCTGCCCCGTGTCAAGATGCTGGTGTGATTTGGCCCCAAACAGGGGAGGCAGAGGTGGAGGCCATTCTCCTGCAGACGCTTTCTCTGAGGCTTCAGTGATCAGTGTGGCACAGTTCATCCTGCGATGTCCCTTTTACAGTTGTGGCTGAGAGTTGCCTGAATATATTTTTATTCTTGTTATTTCCTCTGTCCTGGCCAGTACAGAAAGAGGTCTTTGCATACAGACCCGATGTTAATTAGGTAAATTAATTAGGACCAAGATGCAGTGTTTTCCCCCTGAGGAGGAAATACAGTAAACTCCATTTTTGTTAGTTGTTTATTCAGCCAGGGGGGTCGAAGGAGAATAGCCGTGTCAAAGAAGCTGCCATTTTCAAGGTCCTTGTGTCCCTTCTGCACCGCCCTAGAAAGGGAACAAAACTCTGTTGACAGCAAAATCTCAGCAGGAGCCCCTGGGCTGAGGGGCACGGGGAAGCGAAGTGGAAAGGGTGCCAGGTTTCCGAGCGCCTGGAGGGAACAGGCTTTGGTCTCCGGCGTTTCAATGGACCGGGGAAAGCAAATCAGCCCTTTCAAGGCCAATCATGCTGTTCTCGAAGGCACACACTGGAGACAATGCCAGCGGGGCAGCGGGAAAGGGACTGGGTGGCCATGGCAAGGCCGAGGGCAGGAGAGCTACCGAGGGCCAAGAGCCAGTGACCGTGCTCCTGCTCCATCCATCCCGCTCCTCGGAGCCCTGGGAAAGGTGCTGGGATGCACTGGTGCATCAGGAACAGCCCAGGGAGGCTGTTTCCATGTGTGTTTCTATTTTGTGTCGTCTCTTCCCTCTCCCCCAGCAGAGCCACGGTTTGTGTGGTGAAGAAGCATGGAGGCACTAAGCACCTCCCTGACCTTCTCCCCACCCCAGCCTTTTATTCACAGTTTTTAATTCATTCCACCCTGAAAGCTTGGGGTGAGAGAGCCTGATCCCAGCCCGTGAGCCTGCTCCAGTGTCTCTCCTGGGCATGGTGTGTTTATGAGTGGATGGATGGACTCCCTGAGATGTGCAGGTTCGTGGCTGCAGTTGGGGTCTTTTCATGGCCGGGTGCTCCTGTGTCTCCTGGAGAGGAGCAAAGGCAGGTTTGCCTTGGCAGCCTCTCCCAGCCCAGTGCTCTGCCCACAGCACCATCTCCTGTCAGCATCGCTCAGGCTTGCAGGGGCAGTGCATCCTGGGAATTTCCTTCCCCAGTGCCAGAATACCTTCACCCCAAGTCCGAGAGTGCAGATGATCTTCCGTCATCATATTTAACTCCCCCCTCCCCATCCCTGACCAAAGGCAGGATGAAAGTGGCGGGGTTTTTTTCCTCTTTCTTTCTTTTTTTAATGGCGTTTCATTAGCCTCCAAATCAGACAGGCGAAACAATGGTGTTCTGTCAGCGATGGGCTTTCGTGCTGATTTCATCTCCTCTCTCATCCGTATGCAAACCAGCTTCCAGCAGGCTTTGGTCATGCCATGGAAACCGAGGTGCAGGCCCGGAATGGGGGTTCTCGGAGTGAGAAATCTCCTGTTCGCTTTTTCCCATTTGCATAATGCAACTTTTCTTCCCCCAGACACTGAGGCGCTTTGTTTATAGAGAGCCAAGAGAAAGGGGGATGCTGGGGACAGAGGAGGGACCGCAGGGAGGGGGGAAGCGCCCGGTGGGAGTGGGGAAGAGGAGGGCAGCGCTCGCAAAAGAAGAACACGCAGAGAAAAGTGCGGGGCGACTGGAAGGGAATATATATGAGGATGGGGACTGGGAAATGGGGCTGGGCCAGTTCCCCGTGATCCTGGGACCCGTGCGCTCCTTTGGCCTCTCTGAGCCAGCCGAAGGGTGTCGGGGGGACTTGGCGTGGCTGAGGATCCAGCTGGGAGCCTGGATCTGAGCTGAATTAAAGCCGGTTGTCATGATAATGCCCCCCAGAGGAAGCAGGAGCCTTTTCAAGCCTTGCATGAAATACCTCAAAGGGTTTTGTGCAAGAAGTCTCTAAGATCTTCAACTGGTGGAAACCGAAGGTTGTTTGGGGAAATAGTGACCCACGGGGCACACGGGAAGGTGGCTAAGTGACAGGCAGCAGAGCGTGAGGACCCGGCTGTCCTGGGAGCTGGGGGCAGAAACGGTGGGGGGATAAAATCATCCCAGATTTATTCCCAGTGCTGTGTGGGGCTGGGAGAGAAGGAGGTTAACAAAACAAAATTACAACCCGTTTCTCTCCCTTGAAACGTGGCAAACTGCAAGGTGGCACAGGGGGGCAGGAGAGTGAAGGCATCAAATTGTCCAGTCCCCACCAAAACTCTGATTTATCCCCCTCCTTGTACATCTTCTGCAAAGCGGTGATCTGCTGCTCTCAGTTTGAGACCTACGAGGGCAAGGGGCTGCTCTTACGAGTCTCATCATCTCTGATGGCTGCACCTCCTAGAAACAAACCTGCTTCTTGTGGCTCCATCCTGGGCAACAGACTTTGATTTGTGAATTGGATGGATGCACAATTAATAGTAATAATAACAATAATAGCAACGAAATGTATTAATCAGTGACGGATGACAGACACGAAACCTGCAATTAGAAGTATTTTAGGATATGTAAAAATCCCTGTAAATGATTTGCAAATGAGGTGCAGACAGTAAAGCAGGCGGCAATGGAGATATTTTTGGGTTTTGCCTCAATGTGGGACTGCTCTGTTTTTAAGGTGCTTCAATGTGAATTGAATGTACAGACACGTTCCTGAGGGGAAGTCTTGTGTTGGAACTGCAAAATGTGTGACTGTTGCTCCAAAGTGTGGGATGTTCCTCCAGGACCAGTGAAATCCTACAGGGCAGGGCCAGCAGAGCTACAGACAGGAGCCTCAGTGATTCACAGACCTGCACGTGGAAATTGCACGGATTTAGATGGGAATTGTTGGAGCCTCTCTTGTGCCATTTGCACTTCAGGGGTGTGGTTACACATGGTACCAGATGTTACTCCAACCCTGTTAAAGGGCAGCTGGGATTCATATTGGATGATCTACACAATGTGAAATATTACATCTTTACCTGTGGGCAGGAGAATTCTGCAGTCTAATCCCAGAATCTGGTATTCTGGGACAGGAAGAAAAGTGGAGGGAAAATATTTGTGCTTTGGAGGATTCTGCTGTAACTCTGTGGAGTCCCTTTAGCCAGCAGGGATACCCATCCCTCTTAGGTGTGCTGGTACCTCCATGTAGCATGTGGAGCAGCTGGGATGCTGCAAAAGCTCTGTAGAAGGGCTGGGGATTGTGAGGAGTCTGGTTTGGGGCTTTTTCTCATTGTTTTTAGTCTGGTTTCTGCAGAAAATGAGATTTCTGCCATGACAGGGAATTCTGTCATTTCTCACTTCTCTCCCAGGAACTTCCGAAATAGGACGACTTCAGCTCCATTTGGCTCAATGTCAGTTTTTTATCCCCAGTCAGTGGGAGCTGCTTTGGTATTTCAGTTACATTTGTTTTTTCAGAAGCTCATTTCTACTGTTGGCTCTAAAAACCTGTTTTTACTTCAAGACAAGACTGGAGAAAGGGCTGTGAACCTTTCCCTTTGGACAGGGAGGGAGAGGGGTCTCTGTGGTGGGGGTGCAAACTGCAGATGCCTCAGCCTAACGAGCTCTGTGATTAACAAAGCATCAGAGCATTCCAGTCCAAGGGGGCTCCGGTCCAGAGTGTTTCTGAAGGAGGCTCACACACCTCGGACAGCGCTTGTCTGCTCCTGCCTGTTCTGAGACAGAGCTGCTGCTGGCTTCGGGCAGTTGCCTGTCCCAAGCCCACTGTGGTGGCCTTTGGGCAGTGACATGGGATCAGACAAAGGAGCAGGGTGTGATTAAAAGCCGTGGCTTGGGCTTTGCAGGTGTCCCATGCCAGGACAGGAAGGGGCAGCGGGTCGGCCTCTGCCAGAGCAGGGAGGGGACCAACCATCATCCCCTCCACGCTCGCCCTCCCGGCCTCCAGCCTGCTGGTCATGCCAATTTGTCACCAAGCTGGGATTTCAATTAAACCCCAAAAGAAGGGGTCAGAGGTTATGCAAACACGTTGGTAAAGGCCACTCGCCTGGAGGGCTCTCCCGGGGCCACTGGAGCCGGCCCCTTGCTTTACACAGTCCCGATTGACCCGGGCTGAGGCCGGCATTGTTCCCCCTGCTCCATTCAAGAGGCAGTTTGTCAATAAAATTGACCTCTCGACTCCTGGGGGTGCTGCCACCTCATCTTCCTCCCTTTGCTGACAGTTTGGCTGGAGCAGAGCTAACAGTCCCTCTGTGGTCCCCGTGCCCCTGGACATGCCAAGGGTGAGGGCAGAGATGGGAGCAGGAAGGCCTTGCAGCACTCACGGCAGCTTCTTCTCCTCATGGTGGTTTTTATTCTGGCTTCTGCCATTTGGGCTTTGGCACCTGAGGGCAGTTTCTGGCTGGACCCCTCAGAAACACCATCACAAGCAGCAGGTTCTGTTCGTTCTCTCCAGACCTCATTCTCCTTTCAGGGCACTCCTTCTCACAGCTGCCTCCACAAGAATCCCATGATGGTTTTCTGCCCCTCACCACCCAGGCTGGCTTGGGATGACACAATGGACACCAAAGTCCCACGCAAGGCAGCGCCTCTCCCTACCAAGCCATGTGCCCACCAGCACATCCACCCACCGTGGGCATGATCCCGCTTTCCAGGGAGGTGTGAGGCTTCCCGGTGGCTTTCGGTGGTGGGACTGCACCAGCCCCTGTGCTGGTGCACTAATTGCACTGGACAGCGTTGCAAACAAGCACTGCTTGAACCCACAAGCCTGAGGAGGCCATTTCAGCTGCGAGATAAATGGATATCGTGGAGCAAGTGGCAATTAGCGTGGGTAAAGAGCCCCTTAGTGACTGTCCCTTACATAACACCTTTGTTCCGGGCCCT
The DNA here is from genome assembly GCF_030490865.1 of Poecile atricapillus. Classification (NCBI taxonomy): domain Eukaryota; kingdom Metazoa; phylum Chordata; class Aves; order Passeriformes; family Paridae; genus Poecile; species Poecile atricapillus. Next base: position 2,827,892 of record NC_081281.1, on the reverse strand, counting down.
TCACTTCATACTCAGTTTGTAAATAAACTTGACTCCCAGCTTTACTGGGGCCTTTATTCCCTCTTTATTTTATTTTATTATTCTTTGAACCCGGGGAAGAAGGAGTCGATTGTTCACCCCCAGGGACATGCAGCAATCTGAGGCCCTGCCTGGCCTGGCAGTGCCCACTCGCCCCAAAACGGGCACTGGCAGCAGCCCATGCCAGAGCCACCCACGCAGCCACCACAGCAGCGATTTTAATTGCTTTGCCCCCGCTGATGGTGCCCGGGGGCTCATTACGCCGCTGGCAATGAATGGGGGCCTGGAACATGTTTCTGTAATTGCAGTGGCAGTGGGGACTTTCACTGGGGGGTGCATTGGCAGGGGTCTGAGCTCTGCCCCCAAAGTTTCGGGTCAGGGATGAAGCCTGGGGGGCTCTGGATCACTCCAAGTGCAGGGACCTGTCTCTAACTCACATCATGTCCTCCCTGTCACCATCTAACCCGTGGGAGGCTTTTCCTACACCCGCGGTGCCGCTGCAGGGCTGGCAGTGAGCAGAGGCTCCAAGGCATGGTGGGATGTGCTTTGGAGGATTTGGGGCTTTGGGGGTGGTGTGGTGAGCAGGGCTCCATGGCTCTCCTGCCTTGTCACTTTAGCCAGGTCCTTTTCCAAAGGGCAGGGCTGCTTGGGGAGCTCTCGAGGTGTTCAGTGCCATGAGTGGTGGCTCCTCTCCACTGTCACTCTGCATGGGCTCTCTCCTTGCTGCTGGTCTTTCAAACCAGTGCTGGTGGTACTGGCCCGTACTGGGAACAGCTCTTTGTTCAGAGTGGGGATGGCTGGGCCCCTGCTCCTCTCCCGAGCCTTCCCTCTCCCATATGGTGCCCATTATTAGATGTGTGCACCAGCCTTGTCTGACAAGGAGCTTTACAGGTGTCGCTGGGATAACGATTCACACTCTAAGGAAGGTGGGAAAGATGATTAGCTGGCTTTCTATCAAACAGCACACGGCATCAGCTGCTCCGGGTGGTGGGGGCTGTGGATGTGTAAGGACATGTACGCCGGGAGCTCGGGGAGCCCAGGCTTTGTCCTGCTTCTAATTCCAATGGACTCTTGGGCACCTCTTTGTGTGCCTTAGTTTCCCCAGCTGTAGCAGAGGGATGTTGTTATTGCTTTGACTTGTAAAACACCCTTCGAGCAGCTGACTGAGCTCCTGCATTAGCAAGAGGTGAATTAGGCAGGTCTCTTGGCAGCTGGGCTGCCACGGAGAGGGCAAGGGGAGCTGTCAGAGCCGGGGCTCTCAGGGGACAGGGCTGGACACGGAGGACATGAATTAAACAAAGCCGCTGGACACAGGCATGCGGTGCAATGTGCCTGGAGTGTGCCCTGAAGGCTGTGAGAGCCCCGTGGCTTGGGGAAGGGTCTCTGGTGCCAGTGTGGCATGGGCACACGGATGTGTCCGTGCCCTGCCCTGCCTGATTTGTGTCTGTGTTTTTGTCCTGCTGGTGTATTTTAAATAAAGACTCATTTTAGCAGGCAGATCCCGGCACCCCTGAGCCTGACACGGACACTCTGCACACCCAACCCCTGCGAGCCGGTGGAATATCTTCAGCTCTTTCCACACCTTGAATACTGTTGGAGAGAGAGGCAAAAGGGGAAAACGGGAGTAAAATGAGCTGTTCTCAGCTGTCCTTCGCTCCAGTGCAGGGAAAGCTGTTCTGTCTCACGTTACGTCTCCCCAGGTCAGGCTGCGATCCGGAGGTGAGCCCTGCCTTGAGAAGTGACGGAGCAGAGGGGCTCCCTGCAGGGCTGGGGAAACTGAGGCACGAGCGGAGTCTGGCACCCAAACCACCCCCGAGGCAGCGGAGGTGTGAATGGGGTGCTCGCCCAAGCTCCTCGTGCTCAGTCGGGGTGCGATCCTCACCCCGACACCACCGCGACCCTCCCGTCCCGGGACGGCCCCGGGCGCTGCGGGCAGAGCCGGCGCTGCCTCTCCCCGAGGCCGGGGCCGGCGGGATTATCTGCTTAGCTGCACCATCTGTTCCTCAAACTGCCATCATTATGTTCAACTTGGGAAGAAAACGGCCCCTACAGAGAAGCAATTTGTTCGCTGACTAAACCTTTCAGGCTCTCGCCGTCCCCGGCTCCCGCCGCCGCCGCACGGAGAGCTCCGCGCTCGGGGCCGCGCTTAAACAACCGCGGGCCGGGCACGCCGGGAACGGGCGTGGGGAGGGCGCAGGGCTCCCCTAATCCCATTACAAAACATAACAGCCTTTCAGAGGGGCCGGGGGCCGGGCGAGGGGAGGAGGAGGGAGGTCCATTTCACACCCGACCCCGACGTCTGGGGGTCTCGCAATGATCTCACTGGAGGGGCTTTTCTTCCCGTCGCTGTGGGTTGCTTTAGAAATGTGCTGCGAGGAGATCAGAAAGGAGAAGGGGCTTCCTGGGAAAGGGGAGGAGAGGGCTGGGAAGGAGGTGAGGTGGAAGGGGGTGGCGTGGGGTTGGGATGAGCCCTGCACCTCGGGCTAAGGGTGACGACTGGAGCCCAGCACCTCCTTGCTGGGGCACCAGCCCTCGTGCCCCTTCTCCCTCTTGCATCCCTCCTCTCCCTCTAGCATCCCTCCTCTCCCTCTAGCATCCCTCCTCTCCCTCTAGCATCCCTCCTCTCCCTCTTCCATCCCTCCTGTCCCTCTAGCATCCCTCCTGTCCCTCTAGCATCCCTCCTGTCCCTCTAGCATCCCTCCTGTCCCTCTAGCATCCCTCCTCTCCCTCTAGCATCCTTCCTCTCCCTCTAGCATCCCTCCTGTCCCTCTTGAATCCTTCCCCTCCCTCTAGCATCCCTCCTCTCCCTCTAGCATCCTTCCTCTCCCTCTAGCATCCCTCCTCTCCCTCTTGCATCCTTCCTCTCCCTCTAGCATCCCTCCTCTCCCTCTAGCATCCTTCCTCTCCCTCTAGCATCCTTCCTCTCCCTCTAGCATCCCTCCTCTCCCTCTAGCATCCCTCCTCTCCCTCTAGCATCCCTCCTCTCCCTCTAGCATGTCACAGGGACATGGGTACAGGGATGTGTCCTCCCCTGCTGCCTGAGCAGGGAGTGGGGCTGCGGTCCCTGCAGAAGCCTCCCCCAGTGCCTGCAGAGATGGGTGACCCACTTCCCTGTGTTTTGTCACAGAATTTCAGTGACACCAAAGCATTTAATGTGCTGATTTCACCAGTTTTCTGTGATGGACAATGAAAATGGGAAAAGTTAGTTTGACAGTTTGATAGTTTGACTTATACAAAAGCAGGAAGTTTTGACTTAATGCTGTGTTTTAAAGCGACGTTTTATGATCACCTGCAAACAGGTGCTTTTCATTAACTATTTGCATTTTTTTGTTCAGTCAATTAAAGAGAACCTGTGTGCTTCAACAGCAGCAGATATCAGAACAAGAGGGTCCCACCTGTGGCTACTTTAGTTGGGAGGCAAAGCATTTGCCCCAAACTTTGCTGTGCTGGCCCTGCACCCCTGTCCCCTGTGTGTGGGTAGGGCTGTGGTCCCCTCCTCAGGGGTGGTGGCACACCTGTGCCTGCAGGATCCCCACATGGTGGGTGCTGGAGCCTGGCAACCACCCCAGACTCATGGGAAATGGGACCCCAAGGTGTCCCCCCCACCGGGGACCCCCATCACATCCTCCATGGCCCCTCTAGGAGTCCTCTGGGGCTGTGCCCCTGCTCCAGTTGCTGCAGGACCCTCTGTGGCTTCATTCGAGGTGAACACCACATTCCCAGGGTGTTCCCATCTGCTCCCAGGCAGGGTGACAGCCTCTTTGTGGGGGGCAGTGGGGCCCTGGTTCTGGGGTTTTGGGGCTGCAATGCCAGTGGTGCTGGGGACCCCGGTGTCACCCTGCTCCTGCCCCTGGGTGCTGCCTGCTCAGGCTGTCCCACGCTCCAGCCACTGCACCATCCTCAGGTGGATGGGGCAACCCACGAAACCCAACAAATGGGCATCAGTGTTTGGGGTGCAGGGAAAACTGAGGGGCTTTGCCTTCCTCACTGGATGACACCCAAAGGAAACAGCCAGCAGAGCTGGGTAGGTGCCAGGAGAATTCAGGGGAAAATCCTGAAGCTACAAATAAATACGTATATTTTAATTGTCGTGTACAAAAGTGTCTGTACAAAGTCTGCTGCTTTCTGTTCAGCCTCCTGTGCCCATTCCCCAACACAGTCATCCCTCCTCCCCTCATTGCCTTCCTTCAGAGAGCAGCTGATGGGGAAATTAAGCAAGGAGCAGAGAGGGGAAGTGGCTGAGCCAAGCCTGGACACCCCGAGGTGACCTCGGGAGCAAAAGTTGCTCCCACAACAAGCACTGGGATCCTGCAGCACCTCTTCACCTTGCAAAGGCCTGTGGACACCCAGCTATTCCCAAAACGTTTGGGACCAGGAGCTGACTCCCACATGGGAACAAGCATGACCGTCTCCAGAGCAGGCTGCTGGGAAGGTCAGGCTGCCAGAAGCCAGCTGGCACTGGCAGTGACAGACCACTGGTGGTGCAGGAACTCACTGGGGATTCGGGGTCATTACACCAAGGTGCTGATGCCCAGCTCCTTCCCGCTTGCCCTGTGCTCACATCCTTCCTCAGCCACCTGCAGCAGAGACATGGACAGGGGCAGAAATGGGCGCTACTCCAGGCAGGGTGGGGGCAGGAGAAAATGGCCTCGAGTTGCACTAGAAAGGTTTAGATGGAATATTGGGGGAAATTCTTTCACTGGAAGAGTTGTCCAGCTCTGGCACAGGCTGCCCAGGGGAGTGCTAAAGTCACTGTCCCTGGAGGGATTCAACAGACTGGTGGATGTGGCCCTTGGGGACATGTTTTAGTGGTGGCCTTGGCAGTAGTTGAATGGTTGGACCTGGTGCTTTAAGAGGGCTTTTCCAACCTAAAATGAGTCAGGAATTCTAAGTCCATGACCAGGGGCATTTACTGCAGCTCTCCTGCCCTAAATGCTGCTGCCAGAGGAGGGAGGGTTCCAACAGCTGGGGGGAAATATCCAACCTCTGCTGCTGCCCGAGACCCATAAACCCCTTTTTACCAACAATTCCCCAGCTTTACCTCCCATAAGACGGTGTTTTCCATGTACTGCGCATCCGGGGAACACCTCAGCACCTTGATTTTCAGGACGGCACCTGAGGACGCCGAAGCCGGGCGAGGGCGTCTGAGAGCGGGGCGGCCGCTGCCCGGGCTTCCCCTGACATCTAGCGGCAGCGGCGGGGACCGGGGCAGCGGGGAAATACAGACCGGGGGAGCGGGGAAATACAGACCGGGGGAGCGGGGAGCAGGGCAACGGGGACCGGGGGAGCGGGGGGAACGGGGACCGGGGGAGCGGGGACCGGGGGGAGAGGGGACCGGGGGAGCGGGAACCGAGGGAGCGGGGGAATACAGACCGGGGGAGCGGGGAGCGGCGGTACGGGGACCGGGGGGAGCGGGGACCGGGGGAATACAGACCGGGCGAGCGGGGAGCGGGGCAGCGGGGAGCGGGGGAGCGGGGGGAACGGGGACCGGGGCAGCGGGGACCGGGGGGAACGGGGACCGGGGGGGTACAGACCGGGGGGAGCGGGGATCGGGGCAGCGGGGACCGGGGGGAACGGGGAGCCGCCACCGGGAGAGCCCAGACCGGGGAGAGCACAGACCCGGGCAGGGAGCCGGGACCGGGAGGAGCACGGACTCGGGGGAGCCCAGCCCGAGAGGAGTAAAACCCGGTGGATAGCCCCGACCTCCACTGGGTTTGCACAGTGCTGAGCACCGCTGGGCTCTGCCCGGCCTGCCTGATGGGGATGCTTTGCTTTGGGGCTGCTCCTGCCCTTTCCCCCAAACCCATCAATCCTCCTGCCCCTCGTACCCTCCAGCCTGTTCCACTGGAGCAGAACTCACCTGTGAGGCAGCCCCCGAGCACTGCAAACAGCAGGGTGAGGGGCAGAGCACCGAGCTGGATGAACGCTTGGTCAGTGACTGTCCGGCTGCCCTGGGCCACCAGTGGGAATACAAGCTCCAGCCTGCAAGCCAGAGGGGACAGGTTTTTGGGCTTTTAGGAGTTGGTTGGGGTCATGGCTCTGGGTAATGTCTTCTAAAGGGGTTCTGTAACAGGGTGAGTGGAGCAGTCCTGACCTCAGGGGTTGTGGTGGCCCCAGCTTGGTGCATGGAGTCACTGGCATCCCTGATTCTGGCTCCTCTCACCTGTCACCGTAAGTGTCTGCGGTGGCCAGCAGTGTCAGCAGGGTCCCCAGCAAGGCCCCCAGTATTCCAGGCAGCCCATGGATGTTGTGAACCCCCCACGTGTCCTGGATTTTCAACCTGGAGTGTAGAACAGGCTGGGGAGAGCACAGGGAAGAGCTGGGATGGGCGATGGGGGTCCATTGCCCAGGGAGGCTGTGCTGCAGCCCCGTGCTTGCAGGTTTGGGAGCAGATGATCCCCTGACCTGGGATCAGTGTCCTTGGCTGTCCCCAGGGGACTCACCGTGAAGAATCTGAAGCCAAGTGGGGAGATCAGACCAACCAGAAACCCTGCGATGAGGGACCCGAAGGGGGTGACCAGCATCTCCCCAGCCATACCCATCACAGCCATGCCAGCCAGCGTGGCATCCTGGATCTGAACCTGATGGAGCAGGACATGGTCAGGGAAACTGGCTCCAAGGAGAGCATCAGCATGGGACTGGGAGGAGGGGTTGTCTTCCTCAGGGATTTAATTGGTTCTTAATGAACCTAAGAAAGCCTAACAGTCCTCCCCTTCTGCCCTGGGTGTGTTTGGGCTTGCCATTCCTGTGGGACAGGATGTGGGCAGGGCACGAAGCTTGGGTTTGTCCCAGGACAGGACCTACCATCCGTGGGGTGCTCTCCTCATAGAGGACAGGAGAGAGGATGAAGGTGGCAATGGTACTCGCCACCAGTGACAAGTAGGAGTTGAGCACTGCCCAGTTCTCAGCATTATCGTGGGCAGTGGTGGCAGAGGTGAAGCTGGGCCAGAAGATCCACAGGTAAATGGTTCCTGCAGGGAATAGAACAGGCAGCTCTTGGTGCTGGAGTTGACCCTTTGTGGGACAGAAACTTCTTGCAAGTGCCAAGAGATGCAAGTGGCCACAGCTTTTGGCTGTGAAAAAGGAAAAGCTTTTTCTAGGAGAGGGTGGTGCAGCCACACAACAGGTCCCTGGGGAGGTGGAGGACCTCCTTGGTGGTTTGCAGGATTGTCCTGGTCAAAGCCACAGCCTCCCTGTCCTCATATGGGTTACAATCCTTCCAGCACCAGCTCTGTGACTCAGGTGTTGTAGGATTTGAGCTCCATACCAACCACAGCAAAGACATCCGTCTGGTGCCCCGTGTCCTGCCGCTCTTCCCTCTTCCTCTTGTCCCTGCAGGGCTGGTACAAGACCCGTGAAACCACCAAGCCGAAATAAGCACCAAAGGTGTGGACGGTCAAGGAGCGTCCACTGTCGCTTACCTGGTGAGTACAGAAAAGCACCGTGCAGGAAGTGGGGATGAGGGATTTGTCTCTCCAGACAAGGCAGAACTTGACATGAGGAGCCTAAAGCCAGGGCCACTCCCTTGCTGGTGGCTCCCCAGTCAGTGACTCACCCCCATGAGACTGAGCAGGATGTATTCATTGAGAGTGCACAGGGTGACTTCCAGCAGGGCCAGCAGCAGCATCTGGACAGGATTTACCCTGCCTAGAACAGCTCCAGCGGAGATCAGAACAGCTGCGGTGCAGAAGTCAGCACTGACCATGCTGGGAAGGAGAGGAAAGGTGTGGGACTGGACCTGGCACTGCCAGGGATGAGCACAGGGGCTGGGGAGAGCTGGGTGGGATCAGGACAGGAGCCTGCAGCACAGGCCCTGCATCCCACTGCTCCTGCAAGCTGAACAGGCAGAGCCTTGTGATGCTGGTGACAAAGGGATGGCTGGGCTTGAGGCAGGTGGTGGCCAGAGTGCCCCCAAAATGCCTGCTGCAGTTTGGCAGTACTTACACAGCCCTTGCTAGGGCGGTACTCAAGCGACCCAGAGGCCTGGTCCCACTTGTCTTCAAAACCCTCCTCCAAAGCAGAGCCGTGATTTTACAGAGGAGGGAGCCCGTGTGCCAGGGCTGGGCTGGGATGAGCTGTCTGGGCAGCAGCAGCTCCCTCCTGCCTTACCTCGGAGCTCCCACATAAATTTTGCCATTGAGGAAGAAGTAAAAAAATCCCTGGATCAGAAGAGCCCACTGGATGGTGAAGGCTATGATGAGGATGATGATGGCCGCACTGCCTGGCCCATAGCGGCTGAGGAATGCCACCAGGAGCCCGAAGCTGAGGAGCACTTGGATGTGGACATCCTGGAAACCTGGTGGAGGAGAAGCACAAGGGTGGGTCTGAGATGCCAGCACCCGTGGGACCTTTGTGCTGCCCCTGAAAGCATCACGTCCCAATTCATGGGATGAGGAGAGAGGAAGGATGAGAAGAGAATTGGGGTTAGTTTGGTACCATTTGGTGGCAAACTAGAGGATGAGGGGTTTGATTCTTGCTTGGGCTAAATGCCCTTTGCACCCACAGCTGACAGCTGTGGCCCAGCCTTCTCCATGAGTCACTGCCTGGGTGGGGTTATGTGGGCAGGTGAAACTGGGAGAACCTGCCAGCTGCCAGCTCCCTGCCCAGCGGCTCCATCGCTCCCCTCTCTCTGCCAGGGCACTCTGAAGCTCCTGTCCCACTGACTGCCTTGTCTTTGGCTCAGGAAAGCGAGGGGCAGCCCCTTACCCTGGCAGTTCTGCAGTGATGCCCAGCATGCAGTAGGATGCTCCCAGCAGGGCAGACCCCCAGCCTCCCTTGGGACCCTCTGGTAGCACCCAGGGACGCAAATCCTCTGTGGAAGGGGCTTGGTGTAAATCCCCTGGCACTGCAGAACCCAGCCTATCAGTGGAGAGCTCTGCAGACCCTAAAGTGCCAGGAGAAGCTGCTGTGCTCCCTACCAGGCATGGGATGATGATCCCTAGCTTTTCACTGCTCTCAGTGCTCCTCCTGTAACATGTGTCCTAGACCCAAATGTCCCTCTCTTGGAGCTGGCTCTGTCCAAGCATCTCAGAAATCCTTGCAGCACGTGTGCTTTACCCCCTCTGGGATGCACCAGTCCCCCAACCCTGCAGCTGGAAGTTCCCTCTCAGTTTCAGTCTGGAGCCTGTGACAGGTCTGCAGGCTGAACTGGCACGGTGGCACCCGGTGCCATGCCCTCAGCAGAGCGGCTCTCGTGCACCCACGGCCGTGGGGTACTCACGGCGCTGCTGGAACGCCGAGTCCTGGTTTCTCTGGCTGCACTTCAGCTGCGGGGGACACAGGCCAGGGCTGCTCTCGGGGCTGTACCGGACAAACACGGCGAAGAGGAGGATGTTGAGGATTTGGAGGAGGAAGCACAGCCCGGAGAGCCGGAGCCTCGAGGCTGCTGTGAGCTCAGGCATGTTGGGGGGCAGCCAGGGCAGGTGAACCCCTGTGAATGGGGTGCATGAGGAGAGCCACGCTGGGACTGCAAACTCCTCCTGCTGGGGTGGCTGCCAGGTCCTGCCCACATCTCCTGCACCTCGAAGGGAGTGCCGGGAGCGGGACAGCGCTGCCAACACGGAAACTCGGCACTGGATGCCCTGGCACGCCTCCATACCTGCCTGTGCCGTATCAGGTGGCTCCGGCCACTGTGCTGGGAAATGTGTGGGGTCAGTGTCCCTCTCTGCTGGGTGCAGGAGGGGCAGGGGGAGGATTTGGGCTGGGGAAGGAGCTGTGGGTGGGGTTTCAGCCCCTGCATTGTAGGAACACGGTGTTTTTGGGGACTGGGTGAGGCAGAGGAAGTGGAGGGTGATGCACCCGCTGTGGAGGTGCTGGCTCACCAAAGTCCCACTAAGCTAGGCTTAAATTCCCTGGTCAGAAGCTAAAACGAGTGCTCAGGAGGCTTTGAGGATGAGGTTTCCTGTGGGCCTGTGAGGGGAGAAGGAGAATCTGAGCCTTGAAGAACAAGAGCAAGGAGCAGAGTCATGTTGCAATCCTCCTCCCGGGGGGACCCCTCTGTCCCACCCTCTGCGGTGAGAGCCCCTCTCGTCTCAGGGCACAGGCGGCCGAGGGGGTCCTGGAGTGGACACAACACGGACTCAAAGCATCAACACAGACACAGGAGGCTCAAACTCGCTGGAATAATCCCGGGTTTATTGTCTGTCGTCCATCCGGGGCAAGAGAGAGACTGAAATGCCCTGGGTCTTATCTCTTATACCAGGGGGCAGGGGTGATCAGGGGATGCAGGGAGGTCACAGCCAGTGGGAAGGGGGAAGGGAAAGAAGGTTCTCAGGTAGGAACTAACATTACACAAACCAGAGGTGAGTTTTACCCTTGGGAGATACCAAGATTTTTAGATGCACTACAACAGACTCAGAGGCTCCTGATAGAGCCCACGCCAGGAGCTGGGGGAGCTGAGCACGAGGGGTTCCTTGGCTTTTCTTTGGCTGCCTCTGCTTCTGCAGAGGTGTTTGTATTGCACCAAGAGTGGGTGCAGATCCCAAAAAGGGAGAAAAAGAGACAAGGAGCAGAGAAGTAACACAGTGTGTGTTTGGGAAATGGCTTGGGTGACTCCTTTCCACAGCTCTGGGCCCAACTCTGAACTCAGTGGTGGGCTGGGGTCATGGCCTGATCCCAACAGGATGGGGACGGGGGATGAGTCACTTATGGGAGCCCCTGCAAGTGTTCTGCTTTGGGCTGTGGTTTTGTGAGTGCTGGGGACTGTAGCTGGTGCCTTCACTTGGGAAAAATGTGAGAAACGCTCAGCTCATTTCTGGTACCACAGAGCTGGGAATCAGCATCCTCCAGGCCAGAAGCCCAGAGCTGCTGCTGGGGGAGAACAGGATCTGTGGATCTGTGGGCACAGGAGGTGTGAGGGAGGGAGATGACAGACTCTCTGAAGAGCCATGGACCCAGCTGATAACTGTCAGGAGCTTTGAGGGAGGAGCTTGCAGTGCTGCTGCTCCAGTTCAGCCTCCCTCAGCCTGGGGAGAGCAAAGCTACAGGCACCTTTTCCTCTTTACAGTGAACCAAAGCTCTGACCATTCTGAGCTGGAAGAAGGCTTCCAGTTCATCCTGCTGGCATCAAAAATGATGCCCCTCCTTGAAAAGAGGCTGGAAGCAGTGGGGAGAAGGTGGGGGACGAGGGCCTGGGGACTTAACATGCACCCTGATGCCCTTTCTGGCGGGGACAGCTGTTTGCTGTGCTGTGCGTGCCATGGTGAGGCCGGGGTGATGCTGGGGACAGGCGCTGCTTGTCCTCTGCTTCCTTTGAGAAGAGCTTCCTCCAGCCCTGGAGATGGACCCTGGGGGAGGGAGAAGTTGCTGGAGCTCAGAACACAGCCCCATTGTGTGTCTGTGTTTTGCTCCCGGCAACGTCCTGGCCCGAGGTGATGATGGGGAAGCCTCTCCGATGCCTTTTCAGAGGGCAGGATAACTCCACTGGGACTCCATCCCTGGCACAACCCTCTAGAGCCTCAAGGGATGGGAACATCATCCCTTCATCAGGGACAGGGAGAGGGGGACAAAGTCAACCATTGCCCTGCTGCCTGTGGGATCAGAGAGCACCGTCCCAGCACTGGGGGCTGATGCTGAGGGGGGGCTTTTCCAGCCCAAGAGGCTGCTGGAGCCCAATGCAGAACTGTCCTTTTCCCTGGATTCCCAAAGCTGTGGCCTGCAGATAAAGGGATGTTTGTTAGCTGGGCACACTGTGTTTTGCCGAGCAGAACAATAAAGAGAAAGACACTCACAATGGGAAATTGTGCTTCCTCCTCCCTGTGCGCTCCTCGGGGAGGTGTTGGAGGGGAAAAAAAAAGAGAAGAAAGCGAGAAGAGACGGTGACAGGGCAGGGAGCAAAGGCACGGCCGGCACCATGGGAGCGGGCATCAAGGGCCCGCGGGGCCACAGGGCTGCCAGGACACTGCCAGCCCCAGGACGGTGACGGGGTGGCTGGGAGCACCTGCTCGCCACCTCCCGTGTCCCCGTGTCCCCGTGTCACCTCTTCCCAGGAGCCTCGTGGCGCAGGTCCGGCCTTCCCAGCACCCTCGGCCCCACCATGGGGTGTTCATGACGGAGACGGGAAGCAGCAGGAGCTGGGGCAGCACGCGGGCTGGGGGCGTTGGATGGGCACTGCGGCTCCCCGAAGGACACGTCTGGGGACGGTAAGAGGCCGGGGGGTGGCAGGAAGGAGGGTTGGCACAGTCTGTGGGGTCGGTGTCCTGCAAGCGGTGTCCCCTCTGCACAGTAAATGTCAGAGAGCCCCCGCAGAGCAGGACCACATCCTCCAGGCCCCACCAAAGCTGGGCTGTGTCCCACTGCGTGTCCCTGACCCCTGTGATCCCCCCAGGCACCATCCTGCCCCCGGCTCTAAGGATGCACAGGCTGCTCCTGCTCGGCTGCCTCTGGCTCCTGGCAGCACCCCCAGCGTCCAGCATCTTCCAGAGGCCGACGGGGACCCCAGGTAGGGAGCAGGGCCTGGCAGGAGGACAGGGAGCCTGGGTGAGGATCAGGGCAGGGGGACAGGGTGTGGAGCCCGTGTAGGGAGCAGGGCCTGCAGGGAGGACTGGGCACTGCTGTTCAGAGTCGGTGCTGGAGCGGGGAGGTGAAGCTGGGCGGGTCCAGCCAGGGCAGGCGCTGAGCTGTGCCTCCTGAAGGTGCAGGAGAGACGAAGAGGAGCCAGGATGGGTGAGAGGAACCATGAGATGCCGGTGAGGGTTGAGGGGTGCTCGGGGAGGTGTCAGAGGAACGGTGGCCAGTCGGTGCTGAGGCTGCCTGGGGGCTGCAGCCCCAGCGCGCCTGCAGTACCTGCTGGAGCCCCTCCACCCCACGGTGCACACGAGGCGTGGTGCCACGGCCACCCTGCCCTGCGTCCTGCGCGCCCTGCCCCACAACTACCGTGTCAAGTGGAGCAAGGTGGAGCCGGCCAACTACCGGGAGAACATCATCATCATCACCAATGGGCTGTACCACAAGAACTACGGGCCGCTGAGCCCGCGGGTGCACCTGCGGCACAGCCACCGCTACGACGCCTCGCTCACCATCACCGATGTGGCGCTGGAGGACGAGGGGCGGTACCGCTGCCAGCTCGTCAACGGGCTGGAGGATGAGAGCATCTCGCTCATGCTGCACCTGGAGGGTGAGGCTGGGCTACATCTCTGGGGGGTGTGGCAGGAGGGGGACCCTCAGCTGGAATGGAGGAGTGTGGCTCTGCCTCCACCCATGTCCCACATTGCATCGCCCCATTCCCCAGCCTTAAATTCAGCACTGAATCCCCAGGGATGTTAAGTCAAAGCCTCCCTGGGGAGAGCGTTGCCCTCAACCTGTCCCTGTCCCTCTAGGCGTCGTCTTCCCTTACCAGCCCAGCAATGGGCGCTACAAATTCAACTACCACGAAGCCAAGAGAGCCTGCGAGCAGCAGGACTCGCGCCTCGCCACCTACCAGCAGCTGTACAAAGGTGAAGCATTCACAAAAAACTCCTTTTCAGCCCTAAACCACACCTGTCCAGCTATGGGGAGGAGGGAGGTGCCGGTGCTGAGCCCCCTCTCTCCCCACAGCCTGGACGGAGGGTCTGGACTGGTGCAACGCCGGCTGGATCCTTGACGGGACCGTCCACTACCCCATCATCAACTCGCGGGAGCCGTGTGGTGGCCGCCTCCTCCTGCCCGGTGTCCGGACCTATGGCGCCAGGGACAAGCAGAAGGACCGATTCGATGCTTTCTGCTTCACCTCTGCTCTCCAAGGTAGCGCTGCGGTCCCCTGTCCTCACAGCATCACCATGCCTTGCTGCCCACCCGGATTTGCAGCGGGGCTGGGGTTGTTTGCAGGAAGGTGCTCATCCACCGTGTCCCACTTCCACCCCCAGGCCAGGTCTACTTCATCCGGGGCCACCTGAACTTCAAGGAGGCCGGGCAGGCGTGTCGCAACCACGGGGCTGCCATTGCCAAGGTGGGACAGCTCTACTCGGCCTGGAAGTTCTCACAGCTGGATCGCTGTGACGGGGGGTGGCTGGCGGACGGCAGCGTCCGATACCCCATCACCACCCCCCGCGAGCGCTGCGGGGGGCTCCCTGACCCTGGTGTCCGCAGCTTCGGCTTCCCCAGCAAGGAGATGAGGACCTACGGTGCCTACTGCTTCGTAGGGAAGTAAGGACACTGGGAGGAGAGGGGGGCTGAGCAGAGGGGACAGTGGTGGGACACCAGTCCTCATCAGCTGGGCAGAGGCTTGAGGCGGGGTAGGAGGGGTGGTCTCCCAGCGATTTTGGGTGGTTTGGGCAGCCTCTGGTTAAGTGATGGAGCTGGATGTGGGTTCTTGGTGCGTCCCCCAATGGAGTGCCCGTGTCCCAGCCTGCTGTGAGGCTTGTGGGGTGTTTGGGATGTACTGGAGAAGCCAGACCCACTGCTGGACCAGGAATGGGGGTCTAATCCAGGCTCCCAGCAGATGGCACAGGCTGCCCATTCCCCAACCCTGGTGAATCCCTCGCCCCACCCTCACTCCCCACAGCCGTGAGGACTATGGCTGATGACTCTGGCTGCTGCAAGTGCAGAGGACTCGGGCTGGGCATTAACGAGTGTGACTAATGGCGTGTTGCCTTTTCAATTAATAAAGCAACAGCAAAACTGTGTGGCAAAGGCACACACTTGCCTGGCTCCTTTCCCTGGGGCCATCTGGCCTCTCCATGAGGGGAATTTGACAGGGACTTTCCATCCCCAGTGCCATGTCCAGGGGTTATCTGTGTTCTGGTTGCTTCACTTCAGGGTTTTATGGGTGTTGCTGTTCAACACAGCCAGAAGAACTATAAAAAGCTGTGGATCTGGCACAGTGCAGGGGGAATAACAGCATGGGGAGATACCCTGACACTGGTGATGCTCTCCCATTCCCATAAATTTGCTGGGAGCAGTGTCCCATCCTGAGCCCTGAGCAGTGCCCAGCACTGCTGGGATGTGGGGACACTTTGGGTTCTGTGTCCCTGTTTCTGTGCCTAGGCTCTCCACTGCTGCCACGCTCCTTGCTCAGGGGCTGTACAGCCCTGCCAGTCCCACCCCTGTGCCAGACCCCCTCAAATAACCAGGTCACCACTCTGTGCTACCTCTTTACTGGTTTTAATGGTTTTAATACCCACAGAAGCACAGAGAGGGGGGTTGGCACTATGCACCCACTCCACGCCTGCCACAGCAGCTTCTGCCTTTCCAGGGAAGTGCAGAAGCCCCTCCACACCTCAGGATGGGGGCTGAGCTGCAGCAGAGCTTGGATGTCCCCATGTCAATCCCCACCAGGGAGTCACAGGATGAGGACCCTTGGGGCAGAGGTGGGAGGAAATGGCTGGAGGTGATGCTGGCACGTCACTGCCATCCCCTGCCCATGATGTCCCCCCCGATTTCAACTCTGTTGTGACTCCAGGAACAAAACTCCTGTTGTGCTGCATTTTGGGTCACCGTCGGTTCCTTTCAAGGGGGTCTTTAATTATTAGGATTTCTTTGTACAGATATAAAACAAACAAGGGGACAGACACCCAACAGTGAAGTTTCACCCCACATCGGGGTCTGCACCGGGGTCCCAGTGCCGTCCCCATCCACAGCGGCTCCAGGGCTTGGGGAGGCGGTGGCTGCTGCCCCAGGGACTCACTCAGTTGTTGGGGGGCTGAGCCAGGCCTGGGGGGACACAAGAAGTCCCGGCTGAAGGGAAAGCGCCACGGGCAGGTTCTGGGGGGTCGGGGTGTCACTCACCAGGGCGACAGGCCAGCTGGGGTGGCTCCCACGTGCCGTCCTGGCGGCAGCGGATGATGGGTGAGCGGCGTGGGGTGAAGCCGTGCCGGCACTGGTAGCGTGTGATGGAGCCCACCTCGTAGCGCTGCTTTGGTTTGCCAAAGGCGCGGGCGTTGCTGAGGGCGGGGGGGGGCCCGCACTGCACTGCAAGGGGGGGCAGCTCATTGCAGTCAGCCCTGGAGGGCCCCCCCAGCCCGGAGCAATCCCCCTAAAGCCCGAACAGGCTGAGGGTCCCACGCACAGGACTCGTTTCCCTGCTCTGGAGGTGGTGGAAGCCCCTCTTTGGGGTGGTGGGGGGTGCAGCCCCAGCCCCCCAGCCCTGGTGGGGGGAGGCATGGCTTACCCAGCCCCATTTTGCAGGTGTAGGACAGGTGGTAGTTGCAGGGCACGTCGCTCCACTGGCCCCCATCGTGCCACACGATGACCACGCAGTTCTCCCCGGAGAGGAAGTAGCTGTCGGGCTGCCCGGGGTGCCAGTTCTCGTAGAGCTGGGAGGACAGGCGGGACGGGGTGCACGGGACATCCCAGCACACCCCTTAGGTGCGGGGGTAACCCTGCACCCATCCGCAGCCTCCTGACTGGGACATCCCCGTCAGGAATGAGGTCCCACCTCCGTGCCCCTCAGCATGGCCTCGGAACCCCAAATCCCAGGGTCTGGCTCCCCTGAGGATGCTCAGCCCCGGTGAGGCAAGTGGCTCTTGTTTGGGAGCTTTAAAGCCCAGCCCCGGGGCCGGAGAAGGATAACGAGGGGCAGGGCAGGGTGGTCTCCCCACACAAGGGCTGGCAGCCCCGCTTACCAAGGGGCTCCCGTCAGACCACTGGAAATCCCCCTCGATGGTCCGGTCGTTCAGGCCGATCCACTGGTACTCCCTGTACTGGTCTGGGGGACACGGGGTGAGTTGGAGACAGGGACACATCCAGGTGCCACCAGTCAGGAGGGGGCTGCAGGCTGAGTTCAGGGGGATTGGGGTGACTGGGAAGTGGGGGTGTCTCTCGCCCTGCACCGGGAAGGTGCTGGGAAGACTGGGGAGAAGGGGACCCCCGAAAGGGACATCGGAGGACTCCTTTACCCCGGAGCCCCGGGAGGCGGGACAGGGCCGGCCGGGAGAGGGCGGCAGAGCCCCGGGACCCGCCTGTCCCACCTGTCCCCGCTTGTCCCCACCTGTCCCCGTCTGTCCCCGCCTATCCCACCTGTCCCCACCTGTCCCCACCTGTCCCACCTGTCCCCGCCTATCCCACCTGTCCCCGCCTGTCCCACCTGGTCCCCACCTGTCCCACCTGGTCCCCACCTGTCCCACCTGTCCCCGCCTGTCCCCGCCTGTCCCCGCCTGTCCCCGCTTGTCCCCACCTGTCCCCACCTGTCCCCACCTGTCCCCGCCTGTCCCCGCCTATCCCACCTGTCCCCGCCTGTCCCACCTGGTCCCCACCTGTCCCTGCAGGTTCTCGCCTGTCCCTGCAAGTCCCCGCCTGTCCCCGCCTGTCCCCGCCTGTCCCACCTGTCTCCACCTGTCCCTGCAGGTTCTCGCCTGTCCCTGCAAGTCCCCGCCTGTCTGTATCAGTCCCCACCCGGCTCTACCAGTCCCTTTTCTGGTCCAGCCAGTCCCTGTCAGGCCCTGCCTGTCCCTCCGTGTCTCTGCAGTTTCCTGTGCGGTCCCTCCCTGCCCCTTCCTCCTTCACTCTCATGTCTCTTCAGGTCTCTTTGCTCTCTGTCCCATTCCCACGGCTCTTGTTTGTTGCTCTGCCTTCCTCTGTCTTCCCCCATCCCTCCAAGGCTGATTCCAGACAGGTTGAGGCTTTGCCTTCAAATTTACTTGCACACGTCCAACCCTCTGCTGGTCTGTGCACTCATCACTGGATGAGGGAATTTTGTTGGAAAAGGCCTGAGAGATCATCGAGTCCAACCATTCCCCCACAGCCAAGGGCACCACTGTCCCCAGGTGCCACATCCACAAGTCTCTAAAATCCCTTCAGCAATGGGGACTCCCCTGGGCAGCCTGTGCCAGTGCCTGGCCACTGTCTCCATGAATGAACTTCCCAATATCCAACCTAAACCTCCCCAAGAGTGAGATGGATCCCCTGAGCATCCCTTTCTTCAGGCTGAGCCCCTCCCCAGCTCTCTCAGGTGCTCCTGGTGCTCCAGCCCCTTTCTCCAGCACTGTTCCCTTCTCTGGACATGCTTGAACCCCTCAGTGTCTTTCTTGTTGTGAGCAGCCCAGGACTGCACCTGTCTGCTCTCGTGTCTCTCTGTGCACCCATCCATCTTCTCACACGTCTGTCCTCGTGTCCATGTGTCTGTTCCCCCATCCGCCAGCCCTGCAGGGCTGGGCTCTGCCTTGGCTCTTTGCTACTCATTTAAAATTTGCAGCCCAGCACTGAGGGTCCCTGGGCAGAGGTGGAGGGATGCAGCATGGTCACGTACCATTGATGAAGTCCTGCTCTTCGGGGGTCAGGATGGTGGCCAGGTGCCCTCCATAGTGCCTGCACTGGGTCTCCGCATCCTCCCAGCTCCTCCGAGTGGAGAAGTGCTTGTAGCAGGCGCCCTGGAAGCTGTCCCAGCCGGGACTGCACCTCCACAGTGCTGAGCCATGTCAGGGAGCAAGGGGGGAGAGAGGAGAGGGTCAGGGTGGTGGAGCCCAACTCACCCCAAACTCCTGATTTCCCCTCATTTCTGTCTCCTGGGCCGCTGCTTCAGCAGCCGAGACAGCAGCAGGAGCTGGGAGGGGACGATCCAGCGTGGCTGTGGTGGGAGCCAGGGGGACTCACGTCTTTCACAGCTGCTGCCTCCATAGCCAGGCAGGCACAGGCAGGTGAGGTGGGCGCCGTCCTCCACGCAGGTCCCTCCGTTCAGGCAGGGGTTGGGGACACAGCCACCTGCAAGGCACACGCAGAGCTCGGGGACCTCCTCAGTGCCCAGCAGTGCCAGAGCCTCACCCTGCAGTGTCCCACAGCAGCCAGGTCTCTGAGCTGGCTCCTGAGGCCACCAGCTCTGGGGCAGGTGAAGGTCTCGGGTGCACCTCAGTGTGCCTGGAGCCATCCTGCTCTGCCCTCCCAGCACTGGGTGTGAACAGCTCAGCAGTCCCAGCCCAGAGCTGGCCAGACCTGGTTTTGGCCTCCCCCCAGAGCACAGAGATGAGAGCTGGGTGCTCTGCTCTCCCCATCACTGGGTTCATTGGCACACCAGCCCCTGGCCCACTCCCTCTGCCCAGAGCCAGCTCCTGGAGTGATGCAGCAATTGTGTTTTGGGAGAGGAACATGCAGATGATAAACCCTTCAGCACATCTCGGCCACGTGTCCTCGGCCTGGCAGCAAGGTGACCGCACGCCTGTCCCTCTGCTGTCACCTCCAGCCTGGCCAAGGCTGATAACTCAGCCGGCACCTTCCCCACGAACCCGTTACGGTCATTAATGCACCCAGAGCACATGGTGTGCTCCCAGCCCAGCTCAAGAGCGTGATGAAGGGCTGCTGCCAGCGCCGGCCGAGTGGAGACTCAGAGTCCTTGACCCACTCCAGCCTAATGATGCCCTGTTTTATGGTCCTCAGCTCGGTGGAGACGTGACAAGGGTGATGCTGCCACCCTCACCCACCCCCAGAGAGCGTCACCTCCGCACGAGGTGCCGGCGGCTGGCTCGGGATGTACAGCTCATCCCCAGCAGAGCGAGGCATGGAACAGGATCAGCAATTGAGGGCCCTAATGTCACATGGCTGGTTCTTCCCGAGCATCTCTCCTTGCCAAGGCAAAGGCAGCCGTCCCACGGGGTCTGGCCACCCTCCACAGAGCCTCCTTCGTGCCATGGGACTGGGCAGGGCACTGCCAGGGCAGGGGGGGAGGGACCCCGCATGGTCCCTCTGCTGCGGGAGCGGGGTGGGGCAGAGGTGGCGGCTGCAGGACGGGCATCAGAGCTGGGATCATCCCGGGGGAGGGGGGGGCAAAGTGGCGCTGGTGGGTGACACCCACCCACAGCAGGTCATGTTCCCACTGCTCACCCATCCCAGCGCCCATGTGGGGGGACGGGGGCTCAGGGGGGTGGGGGATGCGGTCCACAGGGGACTGCAGTTGATTTCAGGCTGCTTGGCCACTGAGAGCTGCACAAGGCACCGTGGTCTTGGTGGGGCTCTGCACCCCATGACCCATCAGTGTCCCCCATGTCTCCCCCTGCTCATGCCATGCAGCATCCAGCCCTCATCCCTCCCCCCGGGGCAGTGCAGGGTCGGACCCAGGGGGGCACACGGAGGGTGCAAAGCAGCCAGACCCCTGCCAGACCTCCCAGGTGTCCCATCCAGCCCATTCCCGGGGACTCGCAGGGCCGGGATCACGGGATTAGTTCGTCAGTGGGAGGGGCGCATGGGCAGCAGGCGCAAGGACGAAGGGAAGAGCTCGCCGAGATGCTTGTTCTACAAAGCTTTTAATTCCCTTTATTAGTACCACGGTTAGTCAGAGCAGGGACTGGGGCAGCCTTTCACTTATTGGGCTTTTTCATGGAAACAGTCATTAAAACACTTCACAGAAGTAGAAGAGATTTAAGTGCATGCAGAGATCAGACCAATTTGTTTGACAAATATGTGCTTCTCCAGACCTGTAAACCTTCCCTTACCCAGCTGAGGAAGAGAGAGAGAGAGAGAGGAGACGTGGACAGACAGACAGAGGGAAGCACAGCGTGAAGGAAAGGTGTTGGCTATCTCTAGTGCCAGAGAGCAGCCAGGAGGGCTGCCCCGAGGGCAAAGGTGGCACGGCAGGGACCCCTGGCCGAGCAGGAGCCCGCCCCGACGCTGGCCCGCTCGGTGGGCAGGGCGGGCAGGGGCACGGCCGTGCT
Organism: Poecile atricapillus; assembly: GCF_030490865.1. Lineage (NCBI taxonomy): Eukaryota > Metazoa > Chordata > Aves > Passeriformes > Paridae > Poecile > Poecile atricapillus. The sequence continues at coordinate 2,807,322 of NC_081281.1, read as the reverse complement.
GGGGGCTGGGTCCCCCAATGGGGTCCCCGCCAGGACCACCCCAGAGGTGTCAGTACGGGGAGAGGCGAGGCCATCCCTGCGGGTCCCACCTGCTTCTCCAGGAACGGCCGCAAGGAAACCCTCCACGGTTGCAACGGAGGGAGCAGGTTGCTCTTCCTCCTCCTCCTCTTCCTCGGAGCCCGGCGGTGGCGGCGCTGCCTCCTCTCCTCCCGGGGCCGGTGCGCTGCTGCTGCCGGGCAGCTCCGCATGCCACGGTGTCACTGCGGGGACAGTGCTCCCGTCCCCCGGGCGCACGGCCGAGGGGAGCCACACCGCTCCCGACTGCTCCTCTCCCTCCTCCTGCGTCTGCGAGGGCGCAGGAGGCAGCGGGGTCGCGCCAGGGCTTTCCACCACGTCTCCGGAGAGCTCGGCGTCTTCAGCGGCGGAAAGCGGGGGGCTCGCCCCGCCGGACTTGTGCCCGCGGCGGCGACCCCCGCCAGGTTCTCGGCTCTCTGTCGAGGAGGCAGAAGCGGCACCGGTTGGCGATGTCGGACGGTGCCCAGGTGCCCCAGGGCTGGCAGGGTGGGCCGGCCGCCCCAAGGCGTCCCGCGGACGGTCTGGGCGCTGCGTGGGGGCCACGGGGCTGGGCGGCCGAGGAAAGCCCTCAGGAGGCTCCGTGTCACCTGCTGGGGCACCGGTGGGTCCCTCTGGCTCCATGGGCTGGCCGGGGTCTCGCCCTCCGCCCGGGCTCTCCGCCGATGTGCTGCCAGGGCCCCTGCCCGGCGCTGCTCCCTCCTCCTCCTCCTCTGCAAAGGGCAAGGCAGAAAGGCAGTGAGGGGCCGGCGCCGGGAGCCAGCCGGACCGCGGGGCTGCGGGGACCCGCATCGCCTGCCAGCACTGCCGATCCTGCTCGCACAAAGGTGCGCGGGGAGATGGAAGTGGCCCCGAGCCCGTGTGACACTGTCCCCTCTGAGCCGGCACGGCTGACTGAGCTCTGGCCTGGCCGCGGCCAAGCCCAGCCCCAGCTCTCCTGTGGTGGGGGCCGTGCTCAGCCCCTCACCGCTGCACCTCGTCCCTCCAGCTGCCAGCTCCCTTCTCCAGTTCCTTGTGCTGCTAAAGCCTGGTCCAGCACAGACCCTGCACGCCGGACTCCAGCCGAGGGACACGCGGATGTCCCCGTGCTACCGCACAGCCCTACACCAGGACGCTGGAGCCCCGGCCATGGCTGCTGCCTCCACGGGACAGACAGGGACAGCTGGGGTGACCCAGGCACCCTCAGGTGCCACTGACCTCTCCTTGTGACCCTGGCACCTCCGTTCTGTGGCTGCTCTCTGTGTCCCAGCCCTGCTCCACCTACCAGTGTGGGACAGTCCCCACTGTCCCTGTCCCCCCATTGTGCTCCGCAGGGGATGGGCTCCCCAGCTAAGTGGGACACCTGCCTCGGGGGTGGCCAGGGCTGTGGGGAAAGGAGGGGCAGAGGTGGGGTGACCTGAGGACACGGAGGTAGCTAGTGGGGGGTGCCGGGCCCCTGGCCCCAGTGCGTCTTCAGGGGACTGGCTCGGCTTTCTCAGATCAGTGTCCTCAAAGAAAGGGACGGCGTAAATAGCCCCTCGCGACTCAATCTCCACTTGCGCTCTGGGCAGCTGCAGCTCCTCCAGCTTTTCTGCCACTGTGACAATCTCCTGGAGGAGATTCTCCTCAGGCTCTTGGGCTTGGTATTTTCCTGCAGCCTCAGGGAAAGAGTTTGTCCCTTCTGTGGGCAGAAAGAAAGTGGGATATTACTGCCCTGTCCTGGCTCCGCAGCAGTCAGAGATGACTTCACCCCAGAACAGGCCTGGAGCTTTGGCACCCCAGTAGGGACCCAGCTCTCCTCAGCCTCCCCTTCCCCTTCTAGACAGGGTCAGCGTGGGGGAGGATCAGGCCCTCCCAGGTGCTGGCAGAGCTGGCAGAGCCAACAGCTCCAGCAGGAGCTTGGCAGCACATGGTGGGGCCAGATCCTAAACCCTACATTCCCCTCCCTGTGGGGATCCTTCTCTACACCCCCATCCCCACCCCGGGGAGGGCACACATGCATGGGGAGTTAGTGGGTTACAGGGTTTGTGGAATCATGGGGTGGGTCCATCCTGCCTAACCCATGGCTTTCCCTGCTGAGAGATGGTGAAACTGAGGCACAGAGATGCAGAGCATCCCCATACTGTGAGCCCCCACGGCCCTGAGTGGATACATGGAGATGTGGGATCAGGCAGGAGGAGTGGAGCTCTTCTTCCTTCTGTGCCCGTTATCCCTGCCAGCCTCTGTCCTGCCTCATCGCTCACAGGCAGTGCCTTGCTGCTGCCCACAGGTCTCATTCCTGCAGGGATCGCCCCAAACCAGCCTGGCAGGCTGTGTCCCACAGCCCCAGAGACTCAGGAGTGCTCCCCAGGCCAGCAGCCCTGGGGGATGAACCCTCCTGGAGCCGTGCCCACGGAGCTCACGCAGACCGACGGTGCCACGTGGACATCCCTGTTCTGTCCCAAAGCGTGGCACGAGGTACTGAGGACATGCAGGAGCTCCCTACTGTGCCACGGTGTCAGCATGCACTGCTGGGACCATGCAGAGCGTCCCTGCTCTATCGAGAGGTGTCAGCATGCAGTGTCAGGACCATGCAGGTTATGCCTCCCCTATCAGGTCTATCGGCATGCAAGGCATCCCTATCCTAGCACGGCTCAGACGGTACCAAACATCCCCTCCCTGCCCCGAGAGCGCAGCACCGGCACAGACCGGCACGGGGACCCCGACACCAGCACCCCAACAGCAGCACCCAGCTGGGGACACGCACCCCTGCCCGGAGCCTTCCCGAGGCCTCCCACCGCTCCCTGCTCGGGAGCACCTGCGGGCCAGGGCTGTCCCTCTTTACCTCGGAAGCAGTACGCATCGTATCTGCTCTGGGCGTCGGGGAATCCCGTCTGGTTGCGGAACACGAAGATGGTTTTGACGCCCGGCAGAGCCCCGCCGCAGCGCTCCCGGGGGGTGACGATGGGGTAGCGGACGCTGCCATCAGCCAGCCAGCCGGGGCTGCAGGCGTCCAGCCCCGCGTTCCAGGCCGCGTACAACTGCCCCGGGCTCGCCAGCTCCGCACCCAGCGCCCGGCAGCGCTGCGCCGCCTCCTCCAGCGTGAACCTGTCCGGGGCCGTCTCCAGAAAGATCTCCCCTGCCAAGAGAGGAAGGAGATGGGTGTCAGAGCTGGGGAGTGAGGCATGGGCTGCGGGAGCCGCTCACTCCTCCACTCTCTGCATGACCCCAGGAGCTGGCGTGGAGACGGAAACTCCAGTGCGTGGAGGCACACCAGGGGCTGGAGGAGGTCCCGAGTGCTTCCCTGCCTGCATCCCTGCATCCCTGCCTGCATCCCTGCCTTCCTGCATCCCTGCCTTCCTGCCTGCATCCCTGCCTGCATCCCTGCATCCCTGCCTGCATCCCTGCCTGCTTCCCTGCCTTCCTGCATCCCTGCCTGCATCCCTGCCTGCTTCCCTGCATCCCTGCCTGCATCCCTGCCTTCCTGCATCCCTGCATCCCTGCCTGCATCCCTGCCTTCCTGCATCCCTGCCTGCTTCCCTGCCTGCATCCCTGCATCCCTGCCTGCATCCCTGCCTGCTTCCCTGCCTTCCTGCATCCCTGCCTGCATCCCTGCCTGCTTCCCTGCATCCCTGCCTGCATCCCTGCCTTCCTGCATCCCTGCATCCCTGCCTGCATCCCTGCCTTCCTGCATCCCTGCCTGCATCCCTGCCTGCATCCCTGCATCCCTGCCTGCATCCCTGCCTGCTTCCCTGCCTTCCTGCATCCCTGCCTGCATCCCTGCCTGCTTCCCTGCATCCCTGCCTGCATCCCTGCCTTCCTGCATCCCTGCATCCCTGCCTGCATCCCTGCATCCCTGCCTGCATCCCTGCCTGCCTGCATCCCTGCATCCCTGCCTGCATCCCTGCCTTCCTGCATCCCTGCCTGCTTCCCTGCCTGCATCCCTGCATCCCTGCCTGCATCCCTGCATCCCTGCCTGCATCCCTGCCTTCCTGCATCCCTGCCTGCATCCCTGCCTGCATCCCTGCCTGCATCCCTGCATCCCTGCCTGCCTTCCTGCATCCCTGCCTGCATCCCTGCCTGCTTCCCTGCATCCCTGCCTGCATCCCTGCCTTCCTGCATCCCTGCATCCCTGCCTGCATCCCTGCCTTCCTGCATCCCTGCCTGCATCCCTGCCTGCTTCCCTGCCTGCCTTCCTGCATTCCTGCCTGCTTCCCTGCCTGCATCCCTGCCTTCCTGCATCCCTGCCTGCATCCCTGCCTGCCTGCATCCCTGCCTGCATCCCTGCCTGCATCCCTACCTTCCTGCCTGCATCCCTGCCTGCTTCCCTGCCTTCCTGCCTGCTTCCCTGCCTGCATCCCTGCCTGCTTCCCTGCCTTCCTGCCTGCTTCCCTGCCCGCTTCCCTGCCCGCTTCCCTGCCTTCCTGCATCCCTGCCTGCTTCCCTGCCGCCCTGCACGTGCACAGAAAGCCACAACCCAGGCCCAGCTGGAGCTCTCACACAGCGTGGGATTGATTCCTGTCCTTGCAAACAGACCTGACACTTTGAAGCACCCATGAAGGGGACTGCAGAGGAGCAGATCCTCACCCTGCACTGAGCAATCCATGTGTGGAACATTTCTAAAGGAGACCTGCAAGACCAGTGATGCTGTGGTGAGGCTTCATGCTGAGGAGGGCTGGGGACCACTGCCCCAAGGTGCGTATGGACCCTCACACTGCACCCTTGTCCCAGTGCATCGTCCCCTGCACACAAGGGACAGGTCCCTCATCCCTGCTCCCTGCCTGGCACCACCCAACCAACCCCACCAGTGCCACCACCAGTGGGGAGCCCCACTGGGACCCAAAGGAGGGACCTGCCACCCCCAGGCACACATGGCCGGGCAGGAGCTGCAGCCCTTCATCTTGTGCAAAGCACGGCATGTGCACAACCAAATCCCAAACCACCTAACACAGCATGCTGCTGGTCTGGGGCAGATCACTGTGGGCACACCCCAGCCTGAGAACTGCCTGCTGCAAGAGAGAGAGCCCCACACCCCACCAAACTGAACCAGGAATGCTTTAGGAAGCGGCACAGCAAGTCCCCGCACCCGAGAGACAGCACCTGCAGCTCAGGGCAGCTTTTTCACTTAGGTTACAGGGGCAAGTTAGTGTGGGAGCAAAAGCAGAGGAGGGCAAGAGGTGGCTGGTGGCACCACAGGCACCTGGGAGGTCCTCAGCGTAGCAGTACACATCGTACATGTCCTCCGGATCCACCACTCCGTAGTTCCTCACCCCCGGGAAGCCGTTCATGTCCCCGTAACAGGCCTCCCGGGGTGTCTGGATGGGGTACCTGAGGCAGGAAAACACAGGGGAGGGCTGGTGACTGGCAGGGGAATGACGGGGTGAGGCCACAATGGCTGGGCAGCTGCGGTGCCCACCTGACGGTCTGGTCGGCGATCCAGCCGGCGTCGCACTGCTCGTAGCCCCCCAGGTAGGCGGCGTAGAGCTGCTCAGGGGTGGCGATGCTGGCGCCGATCCGGGCACAAGCTTCCTGCGCCTCGGCAAAGGTGTAGGCGTAGCGCATGGAGCCCTCCCGGTAGTGAAACACCACCCCTGGGGGCAGACACGGCCATGGGAAGGGGCTCCACCCATGTGGGTGCAGATGCACCCAGAGGAGCGTTTGCTGAGTGGGACAGGGCCCCAGCGTGCCCCAAATCCCACCGCTCCCCACCTTGAAGTACCTTTGACTTTGACATCGAGGATGTCGTGGCCGTCCTCGATGCCGTGCTGCACGTCACAGCGGTAGATCCCCGAGTCGTTGGGGCGCAGCTCGGTGAGCAGCAGCGAGGCGTTGGTGTAGCGCTGGTGAAAGATGGGCAGGGAGGCGCGCAGCCGATAGTCCTCGCTCACCTTCACCCTGTCCCCCCGAGCTACCAGGATCTCCACCTCCCTGCCCTCAGAGATGAAGGTCCACTTGACCCGGGGGGTTCCCAGCACTGCCCGGCGGCCGCCCATGCCAGCGGTGGGCTGGGGGCCAAGGTAGGTGATGAGGCAGGGGATGGTGATGTCGCCTGCCAGCACAGCATCCAGAGCTGGGTGGCGTGGGATGGAGACCTGCAGAGCCTTGAGGTCCTCTGAGTGGGAGAAGAAAGGAGCCGTGAGCAGGACTGGGGTGAGGGCCCCCCTGAGACCCCCAGTACAGGGCACCAGCGGGGCAGGGAGTTACAGAAATGTGGCTGATGATGCCGAGTTACCTGTGCCATCTCCAGGGCCAAACCCCTCGGGGACCACTGTGGGGACAAAGACCCAGAGCAGCAGCAGCAGTGGGAGGGCTGGGGCCATGCTCTGCCCTGCAAGGGGGGAATAAAAACCACCAGCTGTTCTTAGAATCCATCAGAGCACAAAAATCTGCCATCCCTGCATGAGGGGGAGCGGCTGGGGAGAGCCCCCAGCCCATGTGTGTGGGGGATGGGATGATGTGTGCTGCATTGGGGCACAGAGGGGAGCCCAGGCATGGCCACGGGGTGACCTGGACACAACGGAGGGGAGAGGGAAGGGAAACCAATGTGCCCTGGTTCACAAGAGGGAGAAGACAACATGAGCAACCAGGACCATTGGCTGGGAGCCACTGGGTGCCATCCAAGCCCTCTGACCTTCCCCAGGAGCCGGGTCCCCTGGGGACAGCAGAGTCCAGCCTGGCCCGGACAGCGCAGACGGGCTCAGCCCCAGCGCTGGCTGCCGTGGGCAGGGAGGCGATGCCAGCGCCGGGGCCGTGTCCCCACGGTGGCACCGTGAGAAACCTCGGCAAGGGCTCGGTCAGGAAACCTCAGCAAGGGCTCGGTCAGGAAACCTCGGCAAGGGTTCAGTCAGGAAGGACAAGGAGGTGGCGAGGGAGACGAGGAAGCAAGCGGGGCACACGCGTGTGCTCGTGCCGCCGCCCACGTGCAGGTGTGCACACGCGTGTGCGAGCGCTTGCGCACGTGTGCCCTGCCAGGGGTGGCTGGTGGAGGGAGCTGAGGTCAGCGAGCAGCCGGGGGGACAGCCCAGAGCACACAAAGCACGGGGCAGAGGGGGAGGGAAGGAGCAGGACGGCTTCTTTGCCATTCAGCTCACGCCGGAGGCTTCCCGCGCACGGGCTGGGAAAAGCGAGGCTGACCAAAGCTGCCATTATGTCCCAGGCCTCTCTCAGGCTGCCTGGCACAAAGGGCTCTCACCGGTGGGCTGAAAGGAGAGCCCAGGGACCAGCACCAGCCCCCAGCCCTCTCCAGGGAGCAGCACAGGGGTGATGGGCACCTCAGGGGGGGCTCCAGCTGCCCTTGCAGTCTTGCTGCTCTTGCAGCTGTCCAGAGAGGACGCTGATGCTGGGAATGTGAGGAAATGTCCCTGGTGGGTGCACTGCTCCAATACCCCCTCACCCATCTGCAGGGGCTCCTTGGGGGGCTGGAGGCTCCTCAGCCTCCCATGTCAGGGGTGCATCGTGCCATTGCCTGGGAACAGAGCACCTCGGAGCAGCTTTGTAATTTATGAGCTCTTTGCGCTGTATTGATTTCAGCAGCCACAGGAGCAGCTTAGGCAGCTCCGTGTGCAGCCACTGGCTGCCAGGCACAGCCTGACAAGACTCTGTCCTGGTCACCTGCATTCCTCTTCAAGCCAGAGTGTGCCCAGGGGACCCCTGCCCTGGGGAGAGGGTGTGAACACAGCTCCGGGCAGCAAACGCTGTGCACACACCCCCAGCACCAATTACCATGGCTGTAGAGCCCCTGGAGCCACGTTCATACAAGCCTGGCACCCCATGCCAAGAACATCCAGCCCTGGAAGCACAGTGTGGGTGCACAGCCCCTGGAACCACGGACACTCAGCCCTGGAACCACAGACACTCAGCCCTGGAATCACAGACACTCAGCCCTGGCAGCACATTGTGGATGTACAGCCCCTGGAACCACGGACATCCAGCCCTGGCAGGGCACAGTGTGGATGTACAGCCCCTGGAACCACGGACACTCAGCCCTGGAACCATGGACACCCAGCCCTGGCAGGGCACAGTGTGGATGCACAGCCCCTGGAACCATGGACACTCAGCCCCTGGAACCACGGACACCCAGCCCTGGAATCACAGACACTCAGCCCTGGAACCACGGACACCCAGCCCTGGCAGGGCACAGTATGAGTGCACAGCCCCTGAACCACGGACACTCAGCCCTGGAACCACAGACACTCAGCCCTGGAACCATGGACACTCAGCCCTGGAACCACGGACACCCAGCCCTGGCAGGGCACAGTATGAGTGCACAGCCCCTGAACCACGGACACTCAGCCCTGGAACCACAGACACTCAGCCCTGGAACCATGGACACTCAGCCCTGGAACCACGGACACCCAGCCCTGGCAGGGCACACCGTGTGCATTCCCTGGCACCGCACACCGTGGCTGCACAGCCCACAGCACAAGGCACTAAGCATGGACAGGTCCTAACACAAAACTCGGTGGGTTTAAAGCCCCTGGCACCACAGTGTGGACGTGGAGCATCCCGTGCAGACCACAAACGTCCCCTGCCCAGCAGGAGCTCAGCAGGAGCAGCCAAAGCTCGATTGCCCAGGGCCTGGCCAGTGGTGCCAGCGCCAAGCCAGGGCCTTTCTGCGCTCCGGACGGGTATTTTGAATGCAGCCCCATGGTTCTGGACCAAGGGACAAAACCCTCCTGCATGGCAGCCATGGCCAGGCTCCAGTGCAGAGGCTGGTGCCACCCCCTGGGCAGCCAAGCGAGGAAGGCTTTTGTTATGGGCACCTTTTCTTCCCGTCCCCAAAGGCGCCACGGTGGCGCAGACAGTGGCCCCGAAGCCCCAGGGAGGAAATCCAAGTGATAAAAACTCCACAGGAATTGGTCAAGCTGGAGTGTCTCCTTCCCTCCTGTGCCCACCCCTGACTGGACCTGTGTGCTGGCACTGGGAATGGGATATGGAAAGGGTTAAAACCAGTTTCACCCTGCCCATGGGTGATGGCTCGAGCTCCTGGAGTCCCATGCTGGCAAGAGACTCTCAGACGTCAAGTTTGGGGTTTGGGGTTGGATTTTTGCAATGAGTATTTTTCCTGTTTTCCACAAATGGAAAATCTTTCAACCCACAAGTTATGAAGGAAAAGCTGGGATCAGGACTAGGGAAGGGCAGCCAAGAAAGGTTGAATGGTTATAATGGCAGCAGCTTGTGAGGCTCAATTGTCCCAGAGAGCTCAGAGCTCAGAAGCTGCCGGGATCACACAGACACACAGGCACACACGCACGTGGCAGGGCCAGCTAACCTCCATTTCTGTGGGAAACCAGGTGGAAAATGGAGCTGAAGTCTATTTTGGGACAGCACTGATCTTTTTTTCTCCCCTGGGCTCGGCCCTGCTTTCAGAGCTGAGCACAGGACCTGCAGGATCTGGGGCTGCATCACCTGGTGCAAGGCTCAAGGCGGGACATGCTGCGAGTGGATGCCCGGGGGGTGTCCCTTTTCATCTCCGGAGAGGGATTTTCTGCTCCGCGGCCCCTCGTCCCCTGATGGTTGCTCATCCCGGCTCCCAAGGTGCCCTGGCAGCCCGCAGCGAGCTGGAGGAGGGGGAGCGGTGGCTTTCCAGGGATGCTCAGCTGCAGAATGAGTCAGCAGCCGCCGGCACGGCCTGGCCCCGCTCCAGCCCCATCGCCACCAGCAAAGGGCTCCGGACGCGCCGCTGCGGGGAACAGACCCACAGCCCCGGCTCCCGCGTGTCCGTCCCCCCGGAACTGCCCAGGACCCGTCCCCGCGGGGCCATCGGGGGGTCCCTGGAGCGGGGCCGTGCCGGGCACACGCCAGCTCCGCTCAGGGGGGCGCGGGGAGCGCCCCGCAGCCTCTTGGCAGCGGCTGCTGGCACAGCTTAAAAGGCCGGAAGCAGGTGGGGAGAAGGGGGGGTCCCTCCGGCTGCCAGAACCCCTCGCCCCCTCCCCCCAACAGGGAGAAAGGGGTTCCTTGTTGCAGGGGGGTCCGGGAGAGCACAGGGAGGGTCCCTGGGGAGATTCGGTCCCGCGCAGAGGAGTGAGGGGGGAGCAGAGCCGGCAGGAGCCGCCGGGGACACACGAGCACGTGTACCCCTGGGTAAGTGTGTCACACGCGCATGTGAAAGGTTTGCACACCCGTCCCCGCCTTCCCCGGCTCTGCTGGGGAAACTGAGGCACGAGGTGGAACAGAAGTGTGGGGCGGAGGATGGGAGTCCCCGATTTCAGCACCGCAGCTCAAGTGGGACCCAGCCCCGCTGCCGCTCACCAGCAAATTCGCCTCTCCCCCCTCAGGGCACAAAATCACCCGATCTCCCAGTTCCTCCAGTCTAAAGCCGTTCCCTGAAAAGCAGCGCTGAAACATCCTGCTCATCCTCTCCCTGCCACGCCTGAGCCCAGAAGCTGGAAAAAGGCTCCAGGCTGGGGCAGAGGGAGGTTTCTCCCACCCCCCGGGCAGCCAAAAGGAAGAGCAACAGGTTCTGGGTTGGGCTGAGATAGGAGAAGTCGGCGTGACAGGAGCAGCGGTCCCTGGCAGGGATGCTCAAGGGCAGCCCCTTCATCCCGGGGATGAAATGCTCCGGCTGCGGGAGGGGAAGGGGACTGCAGTAAAATTCCCTCTCCCCGGGACACCCCACGGTGGATCTGGGGTTCACACTGGGGCTGATCGCTTGGGAAAAGCCATGAAAACCCTGAAAAATTTTCCCTCGGCCCCTCCTGCCGCCCCCACCGGGACAGCAGAGGGTGGGGACAAAGCCGAGAGAGCTGGGGGAGGACAGGGAGAGCCGGCGGTGCCCTAGAGCCATCCCAAACCTTGGGCTCGGCCCCAGCCCCCCGGGACCGGGCAGCTTTGCCCCTGAGCCCAGCCCACCCCCACGGGGAGCAGCGACACGACCGGGCAGGAGACGGATCACTGGCCAGCTCCGTGCCTCAGTTTCCCTTTCCACTGCTACCCTGATCGCAGCCTCCTTGGGACAAGGACCCGGCCAAAAGCTCTGCAGGACAGACGGAGAGGACTGTCCCCTGACTGAACACACCAAACCCATCCTGGATCCCCGGCCCCGCTCCCAGAACAAGGATCCCGTGGGAGCAGCTGCTGAAAGAGCCCGGAAAATGCCCTTTCTCCCCCACCCCTCTGAGCCTCGCTGCCGGAGGGGCTGCGGGACGGGCTGGGCTCCAGGCTGCAGCAGCCGGGCAGCACCAAAGTCCTTTCTCCTTCCAACTTCTCCAGAGCCCCCCCAGCCCCCGCTCTGCCCCCGGCGCTGCGGAGCCGCTACAAGCTGCCCCTTTTAGAAAGAACTTGCAGCGCGGTGCCGCGCTCGGGAGGGTCGGTGACAAGGACAAACCTCCCCGAAAGCGGCACCGTGGGCTCCCGCAGCCCCGAGCATCCCCCGCTGCGGGGCAGGAGGATGCCCCGAGCGCCTGCATCCCGCGGGGAAAAGCGCCAGGAAAGCTCTCGGCATCCCCAAACCGGCTCAGGTCTCGTCTCACTTTCCCCCCGTGCGGGGGTGAAACGCGATATTGAAAGGAAAAGCGCAGTACGGCAGCGCCGGGGGGACACCGCAGCTCCCGGGGCACCGCCGGCCCCACGCGCTCCCCGCACCCCACCTGGCTCCGTGCGTGGCCGCAGCCCCGCGGCGGGGACCCCTCGGTTCTGCGGGGGGAACGGCGGAGCCGGCGGGGCCGCCCCTGGCCCGGGCTCCCGGCGTGGGGCTGAGCTGCGGCTCCTCCGGGGCAGCTTGGCAGGACGGCTGGGAAGGAGCTGCACCAGGCATAAGTGCAGGCACCGAGAAAAGAGGCTTCTGTGTGTGTGTCCGTGTCCTCCACTCTTCTTTTTTTTTTTTTTTTCTTTTTCTCCCTTCCCCTTTCCCTCCTCCTTTTATATTTATTCCTTCCCCTAATTAAGAAGGAAAAAAAAAAAAAAAAGATATTACCGTGTTGGCAGGCTCCTCGTCCCTCCCCGTCCCTCCCTCCTGGCAGCTGGCAAACCCCGCACGAGAGGAGGATGCTGAGCCCGGGCACGGTGTTAACCCAATGCAGCAGAAGTCTCTCGGACCCTGCCAGAGATCCGGGGGTGTCCCCGCCGCAGCCCCCGCCCTGGCAATGCCCTTGGAATGGTTATTCCTCGTATTTGGCAGCTTCAGCCGGACGGGGAAGGGGCCACGGGCGGGGGTCCCGGTGGCCAGCAGAGGCTTTGTCATGCAAAAGCCGCGAGGCCGAGGTGGGTGGAGGCACCGTCCGAGGGCTGAGGGGACCCAGGGGCTTTGCCAGCCCCAAAGGGTGGTGGGAGCAGCCAGACCCGACCTCCCGGCACAGCACTCACAGCCAAATTTGGTCCTGCAGAGAGATGCCGTGCCTCAGTTTACCCACCTGCATCTCCGTCAGGATAGTTTATGGCGCTTGTTCCTGGAGGAATGTGGAAATGCCAGGAAAGCCGGGCGCTCAGTGAGGTCTGGGGGGCAGCTGGGACGCCTCATTTACAGACTCGAGCCCCTTGGCAGGAGGGCAGCGCCCAGGAGCTGGCACCAGGGGGGTTTTTAACCAGATCTCGCTCAAACTTTCCCTGGCACGGAGCATTCCCTGCCCGGGGGGGCGGCGCGGAGCCTGCCAGGGAATTGCTCGGGTGAGTTTGCAGAAAGCCCAGCTCCTGAGCAGAATTAATTATTTGTCGCCCTGGGAAATAATTGCAGGCGGCAGAGGCGGTCTCGGGAGCGGAGCGGAGCGGGGAGGGGTGAGGCTCCAGCGGGTGATGCTCGGCTGCTGGGGCACTCACACCGCGCTGCTCCGCCCGGGACGGGACCGGGACGCGCCCCAGGGCTGCCCCAGCCTCTGTCTCCCCAAACCCAAGCCGTGAGGTCACATCCTGCACCCGGATGGGAAATCCGTGCAAAAAAATGCGCTTTGTGGGAAAGGGCTCGCGGCTGGGGGAGCCGCGATGTGCCTGCTCAGCAAGGAACGTCCCTCATCCTAACTGGGAACAAATGTTCCGGCAAGCCTGGGCTTTCCTTGCTGGCTCGGAGGGAACTTTCCAGGGCTGCTGCTCTGCCAGCTCCTTCCCAGGGCAGCTCCTGGTCCTTCCTGGCTGTTGGCATCGATGGGGCAAAGTCCTTGGGACATCCAGCTCCTGGAAGGGGCAGGAGAGAAGGGAGAGAAGCAAGGCAGGAGCAGGACACGACCCTTGTCAGACACCAGAGAATCCCCATCCCTTCCTTCATGCCCAGCCCCAGCAGCCCAGGGCATGGAACGGGGTCTGGTCCCACAGGGACCCCCGACAGCCCCAACCCCCAGCCCCAGCTGTGTTCAGGCTGGAAGGGCCCCAGGGCCCAGCTGTGCTTCCTCCCCCTCCTCCTCCAGCCCTGCTCAAAGTCACGTACAAGCCCGTGCCAAGCACCCCGTGCCGTGCACCCCGTGCCAAGCACCCTGTGCCGTGCACCCTGTGCCGTGCACCCCGTGCTAAGCACCCCGTGCCGTGCACCCCGTGCCAAGCACCCTGTGCCGTGCACCCCGTGCCGTGCACCCCGTGCCGTGCACCCCGTGCCGTGCACCCTGTGCCGTGCACCCCGTGCCATGCACCCCGTGCCAAGCACGTGCCAGCTCCCACCCTGGGGCTGCGGGGCTGGGACACCCTCCAACCCCCACAAACCTCTGCCACAGCTGAATAACCACCCTGAGCACCCCACGGGGACAGGGGGCACAGACATCCCAGTCCCAGGGGGTACTGAGCCTGAGAACCCCTCAGGAGTGTGTCCTCACCCTGAGCGTCAGCCAGGGACAGGGACATCCCCATCCTAGGGGGTCCTGATCCCCAACACCCCCCAGGGACAGGGACAGCCCCATCCTAGGGGGTCCTGATCCCCAACACCCCCCAGGGACAGGGACAGCCCCATCCTAGGGGGTCCTGATCCCCAACACCCCCCAGGGACAGGGACAGCCCCTTCCTGAGAGACTCCTGACCATGAGCACCCCTCAGGGCAGGGGACATCCCCCTTCTTGGAGTCCCCTGACCCCAGTCCCCAGGAGCACAGATGTCCCCATCCTCAGTCACTGACAACCCCCAGCACACCGGAGAAGGAAGGGATTCACAGACATGTACACCCCAGGGTGCCCCCAGTTTGGCCCCAGGATCCCCCAGTCAGGGAAGCACTGGGACTCCTCAACACCCCTGGGGATCCTGAGTCCTCCCTCGGCTGCAGGATTGGGATCATCCTGCTGAACCCTGCTCTTGGCTGGGAGAGAGGGAACCGGGCACAATGGGGAACCCCAAAAGGCAGGAAGAGGAAGAGGGGGACAAGGCCAGGGAGGAAGGAAATGCTCACTCCCAGGACATCTCCCAGTGTGGCCATGAGCACTGGGGGCCCTTTTGCAGCAGCCACCAGTTTTGGGGGAACCTCGACATCCCAGGGGCACCCAAGAGAAGGTGGAAAGGAGGAAAGTGGGAGCAGCCAGGGGGCAGGGAAGTTTTGGAGCAGATGTGCTGTGGAAATGAGGAGGAGGATAAGGACATGCAGCAGAGCTTCATCACCTCACTGTCCAGAGCTCTGGGGACCCCAGATCAATTATTCAAGCTCAGCGCTCCCTGTGCTCCTTAATGGCATTTCAGTCTTGGCTGTGAGAGGCAAAGCAGAGCCAGGCCAAGGAGCCAGACAGGATGTCTGGCCGGAGATGAGCCGGAAAGACGATGCCTTTGGGGACCCCTGAACTGTCCCACGATCCAAGCACCGGGGGAAAAGCCCGTCCTTCCGAGGGCTGCTGCTGTTGCTGCTCCCCATATGGAGAGCGTGAGACCCCCAGCAGCTCCCGAGTGGTTCGAGGCTGGAAGGAGCTCGGGGACGGCTCTGGGTGGCCTTTGCCAGCAGAGGGGACTGTTGCTTGTCTTTCCAGAAGCGCTCGCCTAGAGCCTGTCCCGTGGGACAGCCCGGGAGGAGACGGTCCTGTCCTCCTTGCCCTGCTGAGGACATAGCGGGGACCCTCCCGTGGGAAAATCCCCGTCTCCCGGGAGGAAACGCTGGCAACAATTCTCTCCCCAAGCGACATTTTCCTGCTCCTTTTGTTCACAGAAACCTCCCGAGTCTGAATTTTTGAATCTCCACCCCTTGCCAGCCCACTGCCCTTCCCCCAAATAAGTCATCTGGGGTAAATAAAAAGAGAAAATCAAAACTCCCAATCCCCAAATGCTCCCCGTGAAGCGATTCCTATCCCGATCGCGACTCTCTGACCTCGCGGGTGGGAGCTCTGTCGGGAACCAAAGGCGGAGTTTCGGAGGCTGCCGGAGAAGCAGCTCCTGTTGGGCTCTCGGCTCCACTCACCCCGCACATCTGGAAAGAGGGAAGACTGCAGCTGGACACAGCTGGATGCAGCGCCCCAAGGAGCCCTTGGCTGGGAGAAGGCGCTGCGCTCCCCGAGGCTCCTCGCTCCGCAGAGGGATTTCCGTACGGATCCATCCAGGGCACCCGAGCTGCCGTGGCTTGTGCTGAGCCCCAAAGCCGGGCACCGAGAGCTCCGATGTGCAGCCATCCATCCCCTCTCCAGGACTGTGAGACCCTCGGTGGGCTCCTTTGGGGCCCCTCGCCCCGAGGCTTTGGAGCAGCACGGGGCTGACCCCGAGGGATGCCGCAGCCAAGCCCTCAGGATGGGCATCTGCCAACCGCCCTTGGACATCTCCCAAGCTCCACGCCGAGCCCCACGGCCGCCCTCCAGCTCCCTGGCACAGCCCTCAGGCTTTAAAGGAGGGCATTCCCAGCCCAGGCACGTCGGGAGAGGATCCAAGCCCTCAAGTCACACTCCCGAAGTGCGAAGGAACACCTTTTGCTCTTCCGCGGGGCTGGGAAATCAGAGCTCACTGTCAAGCCCACGTGGGCTGGAGTCGGCTCGGCTGTGCAAGGGTTAAATCCGGCTGCTCGTCCGGGTCTCGGGGGCCTCCCACTCGCCATCGCAGAGTATGAATAGCTGCGCTCCCCTCTGCTCCCAGCCACTCGCTTCCCTCCCCGCCTTTCCCACTCGGCCTCGGAGTTCTCCCCGGCATCCTCCTCCCCCGGCATCCTCCGGCAGCACCGATGCTGAGCACGGAAAGTTTCGCAGGGGCGAGAGCCCTGGGAGAGGAATCGCTGCAGATGTGGGACCTCAACAAGCGGTTGGAGGCGTACCTGGCCCGCGTGAAGTTCCTGGAGGAGGAGAACGAGGTGCTGAGAGCTGAAATCCAGAGCAGCAAGAGCAGCCCGGCCGGGGACTCGTGGCGGGTGAAGTACGAGGAGGAGCTGCGAGCCCTGCGGGATGCGCTGGATCTCGCCTTCAGGGAGAAGTGCACGGCCGAGCTGGCCAGGGACAATCTCTACGAGGAGGTGCAGCAGGTGAAAAGCAGGTGCCAGAAGGAGCAGGCAGCCCGAGAAGAAGCTAAGAAGCAGCTGTCCTTGAGCAGGAAGGAGCTGGAGGAGGAGAGGAGAGCGCAGATCTGGCTGAAGGAGAGAGCCGTGCAGCTGGAGAAGGAGGTGGAAACCTTGCTGGAGGTGCACGAGGAGGAGAAAGCGGGGCTGGACCAGGAGATCGCGAGTTTCTCCCACAGTCTGGAGAGCTTCCGCTGCGCACCGGTGGCTTTCCAGCCGGTGGAGGTGGAGGACTATTCCAAGAGGCTCTCGGAGATCTGGAAAGGGGCGGTGGAGACCTACAAGACAGAAGTGTACCAGCTGGAGGATTCCCTCTGCCAGGCCAAGGAGAACCTGTGGAAGGCGGTGGAGGACAATCAGCAGAGCCAGCTGCAGCTGCAGCACCTGGAGAAGGACCTGGCGGGGCTCAAAGCGAGGAAGGAGATGCTGGAGGAGAGCCTGGCCCAGCAGTGGCAGGAGCAGCGCGGGGAGGCAGAAAAGTTCCAGGCGAGTGAAGGCAGCAGGAAGGAGCTGGGGAGGGGGAGAGCTGGGGGCTGCGGGTGCCTGGGTGGGTATTCAGGACACATCCCTGAGCAAAGGGATGGGAGAGGTGGACGGGAGGAGGCAAGACAGAGGGAACAGACCAGGGAAAACCTTTCCCCAGGGGAGGGATGGACGGTGGCCCTGGATGAGCTTCAGATGAAGGTGGGGAGGGCCGCAGGAAGAGCAAAGCTGCTTGGA